>NW_021831948.1:5000-27500 GCF_006345805.1 Octopus sinensis | reverse complement strand
TGATCCGAATCAACGGAACAGCCTGCTCGTGAAATTAACGTGTAAGTGGCTGAGCACTCCACAGACACGTGTACCCTTAACGTAGTTCTCGGGGATATTCAGCGTGACACAGAGAGTGACAAGGCCGGCCCCTTGAAATACAGGTACAACAGAAACAGGAAGTAAGAATGAGAGAAAGTTGTGGTGAAAGAGTACAGCAGGGATCACCACCATCCCTGCCGGAGCGTCGTGGAGCTTTTAGGTGCTTTCGCTCAATAAACACTCACAACGCCCGGTCTGGGAATCGAAACCGCGATCCTATGACCGCGAGTCCGCTGCCCTAACCACTGGGCCATTGCGCCTCCACATATATTCCTAATAGCGTAGATTGGAATAAATTGTTCCAGTTTTGGTGGTAAATTTTTGCACTAATCCGGCAATTGTAGGGGCGGGTAAGTCGATTGTGTTCAACTGGTACTTATTTTATCGACCCCGAGAGGAGGAAAAGGAAAGTCAACTTCAGCAGAATTTGAACTCAGATGGTAAAGACAGACGAAAGTGTGGCTTAGCATTTTGCCCAGCGTGCGAACGATCCTCTCACCTCGCCACCTAAAATTGACCCAGGCGAAAATGAACTACTTCTACATATCTCTACAGGTATATAATGAATTTTCTGGGCATTCTAGACAATTTCGAAAATTGCTTTGGTTTGACTTGCATGAAAAATCACCCAAAAACATTTCAATTACCAATAAAGCGAAATATTGTTCCTGTTCTATATAAAGCGGTTTATTTCTTCCACTTCAAATACATACAAAAATACCGCAGCGTTATTAAGATGGCGCATATCTAAAAGAAAAAATCTCCCGTGTTAATATCTTGATATACCTTCGACCTTTATTTACAAAACCTGATAGCAATAATGATAATAAAATTTCAAGAACCTTGTAGGTCTAACAAATCCGGTCGAGAGCTATTCAAAAATATTAAGCTATTGATTGAATTCGCTATCTTTTCTGGGGTTTTTTATCTGCTTTTTTTTCTTTTTATTTGTTACACTCAGTTCAATCTTTCAGGCTGTATGCGGCCATTTTCTTTTGTTATTGAATTTATTACAGTATGTTTATGGTGTTATGTTTGCGATATTTTATCATATCACACCCGAGGCCATACTTTATCGACGAAATAACTTTCTGCAAGAGCAGTTCCGTCCTGTTTATTAATTTGGTATTTACTATATTCGTGGAACTAAACATTCTTTTAATTTCGGTATTCGAAGTTATTGTTGTTGTTATCAATGATGGTGGTGATGATGATGATTTCGAAGTTTGGCATATGACCAGAAATTTCGAGGGAGGAGTAGATTAAATCAACCCATCAACTGGTACTTATTTTATCGATCCGAAAGATGAAAGGCTATACGTAGAACCCTGTACTCAGGAGTACGAGAGGAGGAAAGTCGACCTAGGCGGAATTTGAACTCAGATTGTAAAGACAGACGAAATACCTACTTCTTTACTACCCACAAGAGGCTAAACACAGAGAGGACAAACAAGGACAGACAAACGGATTAAGTTGATTACATCCACCCCAGTACGTAACTGGTACTTAATTTATCGACCCCGAAAGGATGAAAGGCAAAGTCGACCTCAGCGGAATTTGAACTCAGATTGTAAAGACAGACGAAATACCTACTTCTTTACTACCCACAAGAGGCTAAACACAGAGAGGACAAACAAGGACAGACAAACGGATTAAGTCGATTATATCGACCTCAGTGCGTAACTGGTACTTATTTAATCGACCCCGAAAGGATGAAAGGCAAAGTCGACCTCGGCGGAATTTGAACTCAGAACGTAACGGCAGACGAAATACCTATTTCTTTACTACCCACAAGGGGCTAAACATAGAGGGGACAAACAAGGACAGACAAACGGATTAAGTTGATTACATCGACCCCAGTGCGTAACTGGTACTTAATTTATCGACCCCGAAAGTATGAAAGGCAAAGTCGACCTCGGCGGAATTTGAACTCAGATTGTAAAGACAGACGAAATACCTATTTCTTTACTACCCACAAGAGGCTAAACACAGAAAGGACAAACAAGGACAGACAAACGGATTAAGTCGATTATATCGACCCCAGTGCGTAACTGGTACTTATTTAAGTAAGTGGGTGTTTCGTTCAACATCCTTAAGCAACGTTTAATTCAGGGGCCTTTTGAGCGGGATAGCCTATTCGACCTGAAGAAAATTCTAACTGGGCTCCACCTGCAAGGTCATACGCTGTTTATATTGATATGAGATCACCATGTTGTGCACATATAGTTGTGATGCAAGTGCCTGGTATTCCTTTATCAGACGGGTAGTCGTGATGGGTATACTGGGCTTCGTATATTTGTACCTCAGTATCACTTTCATTGCATGCACTACTCTCTCACTCAATAATAATAATAATAATAATAATAATGATAATAATAATAATAATAATGGAGAAACTTTCAAAATACAAAGACCTGGAAATAGAGGTAACCAGAATGTGGAATCTAAAAACAGAAACAATTCCTATCATAGTAGGTGCATTTGGCATGATAAAAAAATATTCAGACAAATACATAACAAAAACACCAGGACTTACAAACACATATAACATACAGAAAATTGCACTACTGGGCACTGCACACATCCTACGCAGAACACTTTCCATACAATAACCATCAGAGCATCACAACAAATCACAGCACATACCCAAGGCACACAGAGCTGCGCCCGGTAGTGAAGTGAAAGCACGCTATAAAAATAAAACTACTGAATAATAATAATAATAATAATAATAATAATAATAATAATAATAATATAATAATAATAATAATAATAATAATAATAACAACAACAACAACAACAACAACAACATCGACTATGTAACAAAAGAAATTATACAAGAACTAAAACCAGATCTCACTGAATTAAACGAAATTAGTCACGCAGTTACTAAGACAATTGAAGCCATATGGACGCCTCTGAAAAACAAACAAAAAAACACAAACCTGAGAAGAATTCCAAACTGATAAAGTAAAATTCAAAAAGAGAGATTGAGATAACGAGAGGTGAAATATCAATATTGAAGGAACTAATCCGTAGAAACTACGTATAATCCAGAAATAGGAAGATGAAGAGAAAACATAGATTCACACCAAGAGAACTGCTTTCAACAAAAGAAACACAGAAACAAAAAGTCCAAGAAAAAACTCAAAGAATACGAAGATTTGCGAAGAAGTTTCACAAGCAAAAATAAGCTCTTTACTCTTTTACTCTTTTACTTGTTTCAGTCATTTGACTGCGGCCATGCTGGAGCACCGCCTTTAGTCGAGCAAATCGACCCCGGGACTTATTCTTTGTAAGCCCAGTACCTATTCTATCGGTCTCTTATGCCGAACCGCTAAGTGACGGGGACATAAACACACCAGCATCGGTTGTCAAGCAATGCTTGGGGGACAAACACAGACACACACATACATATATATATATATATATACATATATACGACAGGCTTCTTTCAGTTTCCGTCTACCAAATCCACTCACAAGGCATTGGTCGGCCCGGGGCTATAGCAGAAAACACTTGCCCAAGATGCCACGCACCACTGCACAAACATTCAACAGAGAAATATGGAAGGAGGAAATAACCGTTGAAGACCTACCTCCCATGGAAGAAGTTGAAAACTTTTGGGAAAATATCTGGAGTGGTGAAAAGACTTACAATGAAAATGTAGATTGGACTAGCAGTATCGCCCGGCGTTGCTCGGGTTTGTAAGGGAAATAACTATATAAGCATTTTTAGAGAGTTACTTCCCTTATAGATGCCAATTCGGGCTTTCTTAGCCATTTCTGTTTTGGTGTCTTCAAGCCATGAAGTCGTTGTTCTAAAAGAACGCTGGTCTCCTTGACAACGCATTACGACGTTGATTTCCTTACACTCCCTTCCCCACAGCTTCACGAGGGTGGGAAGAAGGGGGAGAAGCAAACAGGTGCAGGTGTTTGAGCGTGGACGCCAACTCCGCCGCCATCGACACACGAAAAATTATGCATTAAAATGGAATAAAAAATTATGTTAAATTATTTTTAAAATCGTAGACTCATCGTAGACGCGCGCTAATACTCAGACGGGCTCGATATGAATCACGACTATAAGATACCCGAATTTGGTTAAACTGCACCGCAAAATGTGGGAGGAGTTAGGAATCTAAATCGTAGGAGACAGACACTCACACAACTACAGTTTTATATATATAGATTAGACGCACAGAAGGATCGAACCAAAACTTACCAGAAGAAGCATGGGATGACATCACTGTAGCAGACCTAAGGATGACACTCACGAAGGCTCCTAATTGGAAATCCCTTGGTAATGATAGGGGGCCAAATTACTGACTCACATCATTCCCGGCGCACACGGAAAGTTGGTGCAGTTAACCAATAAAATTAGGAGAAATCCTACAAAAACAACCGATTGGTTAGCAATCTCTCTCGAAGAATAATGAAACCAAATTCCCCCAAGTCCTGGGGTCGATTTGCTCGACTAAAGGCGGTTCTCCAGCATGGCCACAGTGAAATGACGGAAACAAGTAAAAGAGTAAAAGAGTAAAGAGAGAGTATGTGATACTTTCAAGACGGGTATTCTCTATACATTCCTAATAGCGTAGATTGGAATAAATTGTTCCAGTTTTGGTGGCAAATTTTTACACTAATCCGACAATTGCAGGGTCGAGTAGGTCGATTGTGTTCGACTGGTACTTATTTTATCGACCCCGAGAGGAGGAAAAGGAAAGTCAACTTCAGCAGAATTTGAACTCAGATGGTAAAGACAGACGAAAGTGTCGCTAAGCATTTTCCCCAACGATTCTGACCTCGCCACCTAAAATTGACCCAGGCGAAAATGAACTACTTCTACATATCTCTACAGGTATATAATGAATTTTCTGGGCATTCTAGACAATTTCGAAAATTGCTTTGGTTTCACTTGCATGAAAATCACCCAAAAACATTTCAATTACCAATAAAGCGAAATATTGTTCCTGTTCTATAAAGCGGTTTATTTCTTCCACTTCAAATACATACAAAAATACCGCAGCGTTATTAAGATGGCGCATATCTAAAAAAAAAAATCTCCCGTGTTAATATCTTGATATACCTTCGACGTTTATTTACAAAACCTGATAGCAATAATGATAATAAAATTTCAAGAACCTTGTAGGTCTAACAAATCCATAACATGTCTATCTACCACGTATAAAATTTTATCATCCATTCTCGTGGAGAAAGCATACAAATTTATGGAACAAAACGATATTCCCCCCACTGAACAAAAGCGGCGCCGACAAGGCTCATATGGATACAAAGACCAACTCTTAATCAATCGCATGATCCTTAAGAACTGTCATAACAGACGCAGAAATCTCAGTTCCCAATGGATTGATTATAAAGACCTTTGACATCATATCACATTTATGGATCTTGAAGTCGCTGGATATCTTTAAAATTTCTCCTGTGATTTTAAACTTCCTGAAACACAAGAACATGTCAGTGTGGAATACGAATCTCCAATTATACCACTGTAATGGAATACTAACCACAAAAAATATTAATATCAACTACGGCATTTTCCAAGATGATTCACTTTCACCTTTGATTTTTTTGCATAGCCCTAATGCCCCTTACAAGTGAATTTAACAGGACTGGGTATGAATATAGAATTGGTGACCAGATTATAAGTAATCTATTTTATATGGGTGGCTTAAAACTCTGTGGCAAAGGTGATAATGAGCTTGAAGGACCACTACGTACTGTGAAAGTATTCAATGATGACATCGGGATGGAATTTTATCTTGATAAATAATGTGCCAAGGCCACTTTCCAGAAAGGGAAATTGCAGACCACACATTCAGTGGTGTTAGATGTTGACACAGTCATAAAAAAACTCGAGCAGGAACAAACTTACAAATAAAAAGGGTAAAGACCCCCTTCGGTCATGAATGACCATGGGATTGCACCTAGAAAGTTACCCTCCTAGACACAAGTCCGGGCAAGGTTGTTTATGGAAGGCCAGCAGTCGCCCATGCATACCAGCCTCCCCTCTCCACGCCACCAGTGTCATCCAAGGGAAAGACAAAGGTCGATACAGCTTGGCACCTGTGACATTTCAACTTATTTCTACAACTGAGTGAACTGGAGCAACGTGAAATAAAGTGTCTTGCTCGAGAACACAACACGCAGCCCGGTCCGGGATTCGAGCTCACAACCTCACGATCGTAAGCTCGATGCTCTAACCACTGAGCCATGCGCCTTCACTTACAAATACTTCGGAATAAATTAAGGCTTTGGCATTCAGCATGCAAGCATGAAAGAGAAGATCAGGAATGAATATTACAGGAGAGTTCGAGCATAATTTTTAAAACTGTGATTAAGGGACCCCTTCGTTTGTTGTCTTGTGTTTTAAGCAAAAGAAGAAGACAAATGTTTTAAGACATTTATAGTGTAAAGCAGCATTTTCATAAGCTTGTCCAAAACGTCTATGCTTATTTTGAAACTTTTAGTTCGCCCTTATTTCATATATACTCTTTTACTCTTTTCTCTTTTACTTGTTTCAGTCATTTGACTGCGGCCATGCTGGAGCACCGCCTTTAGTCGAGCAACTCGACCCGGGGACTTATTCTTTTTGTAAGCCCAGTACTTATTCTATCGTTCTCTTTTTGCCGAACCGCTAAGTGACGGGGACGTAAACACACCAGCATCGGTTGTCAAGCAATGCTAGGCGGACAAACACAGACACACAAACACACACACATACATATATATATACATATATACGACAGGCTTCTTTCAGTTTCCGTATACCAAATCCACTCACAAGGCATTGGTCGGCCCGAGGCTATAGCAGAAGACACTTCCCCAAGGTGCCACGCAGTGGGACTGAACCCGGAACCATGTGGTTGGTTAGCAAGCTACTTACCACACAGCCACTCCTGCACCTATATATATATATATATATATACACGACGGGCTTCTTTTAGTTTCCGTCTACCAAATCCACTCACAAGGCATTGGTCGGCCCGGGGCTATAGCAGAAGTCACTTGCCCAAGGTACCACGCAGTGGGACTGAACCCGCAACCATGTGGTTGGTTAGCAAGCTACTTACCACACAGCCACTCCTGTGCCTCTCCTGAGTCTTAGCTATAAATTCCTTAGCAGTTCCGGTTGTTATTTACAGTTTCAGTGTGTTGAACTGGAATATGAGCGAAATAAATAAGATTGAGGGGAAATCCGTAAGCTACTGACTTGCAATAAGATGCAAAGGCAGATGCAGATCGTCTTTACCTTCCCAGAGCTCAAGGAGATCGAGTCTTGGTCCAGTTTGAAATCTCTTACAAAACCAGCACCACTGGACTGGCAAAACATCTTGAAACATCTAATGGCTAGATGCCAAAACTCATTGAAAACTGCGAAAGACGTAAGAAGCTTCATTCTGTTATGAAGGAGAGTAAAAAATTTCTAGCGAGTTTATGCAGTCTTGTTGGAAGCACTCCGTCGGTTACGACGACGAGGGTTCCGGTTGATCCGAATCAACGGAACAGCCTGCTCGTGAAATTTACGTGTAAGTGGCTGAGCACTCCACAGACACGTGCACCCTTAACGTAGTTCTCGGGGATATTCAGCGTGACACAGAGAGTGACAAGGCTGGCCCCTTGAAATGGTGGAAGCACTCCGTCGGTTACGACGACGAGGGTTCCGGTTGATCCGAATCAACGGAACAGCCTGCTCGTGAAATTTACGTGTAAGTGGCTGAGCACTCCACAGACACGTGTACCCTTAACGTAGTTCTCGGGGATATTCAGCGTGACACAGAGAGTGACAAGGCTGGCCCCTTGAAATGGTGGAAGTACTCCGTCGGTTCCGACGACGAGGGTTCCGGTTGATCCGAATCAACGGAACAGCCTGCTCGTGAAATTAACGTGTAAGTGGCTGAGCACTCCACAGACACGTGTACCCTTAACGTAGTTCTCGGGGATATTCAGCGTGACACAGAGAGTGACAAGGCCGGCCCTTTGAAATACAGATACAACAGAAACAGGAAGTAAGAGTGAGAGAAAGTTGTGGTGAAAGAGTACAGCAGGAATCACCACCATCCCCTGCCGGAGCCTCGTGGAACTTTAGGTGTTTTCGCTCAATATGGAAGCACTCTGTCGGTTACGACGACGAGGGTTCCGGTTGATCCGCCCAGTGGTTAGGGCAGCGGACTCGCGGTCGTAGGATGGCGGTTTCTCTCACTCTTACTTCCTGTTTCTGTTGTACCTGTATTTCAAAGGGCCGGCCTTGTCACTCTCTGTGTCACGCTGAATATCCCCGAGAACTAGTTAAGGGTACACGTGTCTGTGGAGTGCTCAGCCACTTACACGTTAATTTCACGAGCAGGCTGTTCCGTTGATCGGATCAACCGGAACCCTCGTCGTCGTAACCGACGGAGTGCTTCAAGACTATATCTGTAAAAAATGTGGGATGGTCGTAGTTGGAACGCCTTTGATTATTGATTCACTCGATTATACCAACACCTTGCGTGACCTAATCATTTTCATAAGTTATTGAAAGTTTAACCATGCTTATTTTTAAACTCTTAGTTAGCCCTTGTTTCATATGCTCTGGGTAACATAGATCTTTCCTTTCACAATTCCCAAGTACTCTGGTGGTTTAAAAAACTAGGAATGTGACCTGTGTATCATATATGATACAAAGGACAGGCAACATGCTAAGCAATTCTGTCAGAAGAAACACTTAAAAGAGTGACGTTGGTGAATTAAGTTATACAAAACTAGCAGTATCGCCCGGCGTTGCTCGGGTTTGTAAGGGAAATAACTATATAAGCATTTTTAGAGATGTAAAGTAAAATAACCATCTCAATATGGCTAACCACAAAGGGGGGTGTTGTTACTGTAGCTTTTTACGTTCTGCGATTTAATAATAATTTTTTAGAGAGCTACTTCCCTTATATATGCCAAAAATGCATTAAAAATGGGGAAAATTGATGGTAAATTTTGTTTTAAATCGTAGACTCATCGTAGACGCGCGCTAATACCCAGAAGGGCTCTATATGAATCACGACTATAAGATACCCGGTTTTGGTTAAACTGCACCGCAAAATGTGGGAGTAGTTAGGAATCTAAATCGTAGGAGACAGACACACAGCTTCTCTTTTATATATAAAGACTAGCAATATCGCCCGGCGTTGCTCGGGTTTGTAAGGGAAATAACTATATAAGCATTTTTAGAGATGTAAAGTATAATAGCTATCTCAATATGGCTAACCACAAAGGGGGGGGTGTTACTGTAGCTTTTTACGTTCTGAGATTTAGTAATAAATTTTTAGAGAGTTACTTCCCTTATATATGCCAAAAATGCATTAAAAATGGGAAAATTTTTTTTTTAAATCGTAGACTCATCGTAGACGCGCGCTAATACTCAGAAGGGCTCGATATGAATCACGACTATAAGATACCCGCAAAATGTGGGAGTAGTTAGGAATCTAAATCGTAGGAGACAGACAGCACACAACCTCTCTTTTATATATAAAGATATATCTTTATAATGAACTTGTCTATTATATCAACCATTTTCCTCTCCAAAGCATTTTCATAAGTTTGTCCTAAATGTCCATGTTTGTTATTAAACGTTTATTTAACCCTTGGTTCATACGTTCTGAGTTATACAAAGCTTTTCTTCCATAAGTCCCAAATTACTTTTGTGGTTAAAAAATATGGGATGTGTATCAGGGGTGGCTGTGTGGTAAGAAGCTTGCTTACCAACCACATGGTTCCGGGTTCAGACCCACTGCGTGGCACCTTGGGCAAGTGTCTTTACTATAGCCTCGGGCCGACCAAAGCCTTGTGAGTGGATTTCGTAGACGGAAACTGAAAGAAGCCCGTCGTATATATGTATATATATATATATATATATGTGTGTGTGTGTGGGGGGGCGTGTATGTTTGTGTGTCTGTGTTTGTACCCCTAGCATTGCTTGACAATCGATACTGGTGTGTTTATGTCCCCGTCACTTAGCGGTTCGGCAAAAGAGACCGATAGAAGAAGTACTGGGCTTACAAAGAATAAGTCCCGGGGTCGAGTTGCTCGACTAAAGGCGGTGCCCCAGCATGGCCGCAGTCAAATGACTGAAACAAGTAAAAGAGTAAAGAGTAAAGAGTAATATATAAAGCTTGGATTTTAGGGAAATATGTCCTGTGTATTATACATGATACACTGGACAGGCTAAGGGCTAAACTTTGATTTCGTTTATTTAGAAAAATAATAAACAAGATCTGGTTTAAAACATTGACGTTGTACAATAATGTCTACTTAAACTATGGAAAAAGCAACGAAAGAATTGTTGCGGTCTATTTGTCGTTCATATTTTACTTGTTTCAGTCATTGGACTGCAGCTTTGCTCGTGCACCGCCTTGAAGGGTTTTAGCCGAACAAATCGACCCAGTACATATTTCTATAGACGTCTGGTACTTATTCTATCGGAGTGCCTTTTGCTGAACCACTAAGTTACAGGGGCCTAAACAAACCATCACCGGTTGTCAGACAACGGTGAGGGTCAAACACTGACACACACGTGTGCACACGCACGCACAATGGGCTTCTTTCAATTTGGTTGACCTGGGTCTATGGAAAAAGACACTTGACCAATGTACCACGCAATGGGACTGAACCCGGAACCATGTGGTTGGGAAGCAAACTTCTTATCACACATAATTTGGGTTATGTATTTTCTTAACGACTAGCAGTATCGCCCGGCGTTGCTCGGGTTTGTAAGGGAAATAACTATATAAGCATTTTTAGAGAGTTATAGTCAAAAAATAGCAAAAAAATGCATTAAAAATGCATATAAAAAGCTTAGACTCTCGACCCCAGTCGAATTTATCGATTTTTTTCAGAACTGGGGGAAATTTTCAAAATTTTCGCTGCGTTAGTTTTGAATTATGACATTGGGCTATGTATGTGTCAAGTTTCATCAGAATCGGTTGAAAGCCGTGGTCAGGGTGAGGGTACAACCTGACAGACACACAGACACACAGACAGACAAACTGCCGTTTATATATATAGAAGATAATGAATTTTGCAAACTTTTCTTCTTCCAAACCTGTAACCAAAAATTTGCTGCGAAATTTAAATATCTTTCTGTATCAGATTATAGAAAACGCAAGGGGTATCCTCTGTCGGTTGGCATTCTTCACAACTTTTGAGCAAATAGATTTAATCAGACGAAAAAGCTCTTTAAATAGTTTGGTTTAGACTAAGTTTAAATATTTGATCAACTTGTTAAACCTGCACCAATTCCAGTGTGAAGAATTTGAACTGTATAAAGTAGTCTTGTGTTCCTGCTGCACTCACAATTTCAAAGTTAGTTCGTAGTTCTAACTTAGTTTACAATTTAAAATACAGCAGAATTAATATTGAGAGTCACCTGGTGGTTGCATAATTGTTCAAAATTTTTCAGAAGAATTTCGTTTGTATTAGCAACCTCATGGAACTGTTTGTAAGCCGTTCTCTCGATATGAAGACGTACAAGTAACTTATACGGTTCAGTAACTGTAAATTCTAAAATTGTTGCAAAAGATTCTACCGATGCATGAAGCATTGTCAATTACAATAAACGGCAAATTAATCAGAATTCTGGATGGGATTTCTTCCCAGCATGGCTGTGTGACTCGCGTGTCTACCTTGCAACTCTGTGGTTCTGGTTTCAATTACTCTGCCAAGCACTTTGGACGATATAGGTTTATATATTATAAACCTATATTATAATAGGTCTATAATTTAGTCCTTGGACCTTGGACTATTATAGTATCTTCTATTATAGTTCTGAACCGAGGAATGCTTTGTGAGTGGATTTAGCATACAGAGATTATATAAAAATTGGTCGGTGGTAAGTAGCTTGCTAACCAACCACATGGTTCCGGGTTCAGTCCCACTGCGTGGCATCTTGGGCAAGTGTCTTCTGCTATAGCCCCGGGCCGACCAATGCCTTGTGAGTGGATTTGGTAGACGGAAACTGAAAGAAGCCTGTCGTATATATGTATATATATATGTGTGTGTGTATGTGTGTTTGTGTGTCTGTGTTTGTCCCCCTAGCACTGCTTGACAACCGATGCTGGTGTGTTTACGTCCCCGTCACTTAACGGTTCGGCCAAAGAGACCGATAGAATAAGTACTGGGCTTACAAAGAATAATTCCCGGAGTCGATTTGCTCGACTAAAGGTGGTGCTCCAGCATGGCCGCAGTCAAATGACTGAAACAAGTGAAAGAGTAAAAGACACACACACACACCACACATATATATATATATATATATATATATATATATACAACTTATAAAATAAGGGCAAAAGAAAAATTCTAATGCTAAATATGCCGAAAATAGACAAGATTGTCAATAACCAGAATAATTTATGCGTCTCGAAACAAGCCAAAAAGAAATTTCTAAAAAATTCCGTTATCACCGTATTGGTCCCAATCCGCCTTGGGTGGCCCTACCTGGAACCGAAGTTCCCGACGGCATAGCTCTGACACTACCCGTTGCCAGCGTCCCCACCACAGTGAGGAGGGGATGGACTTTGGGGACGCAAACAGACAGGATTTTCACCAGAGCCCCGTCTGCCGGGTTGTGACCCTACCAGGAACCGAAGTTCCCGACGGCATAGCTCTGACATCATCCCAACTGATGTAAAATGGCTTCAGATCTTCGAAAGTGTTGTCCCATCTCTTCTTGGGTCTCCCCGTTTTTCTTCGTCCCTCTGGCGGTACTCATTGTTTAAGTGTCTTGAGTATTTGTCCTTCTGGCAACCGGAAAAATATGACTTGCATATCATTATTCTTCTTTCCGCTACAATCTCCAACGGATGGAAGCACTCCGTCGGTTCCGACGACGAGGGTTCCGGTTGATCCGATCAACGGAACAGCCTGCTCGTGAAATTAACGTGTAAGTGACTGAGCACTCCACAGACACGTGTAACCTTAACGTAGTTCTCGGGGATATTCAGCGTGACACAGAGA
The DNA here is from genome assembly GCF_006345805.1 of Octopus sinensis. Lineage (NCBI taxonomy): Eukaryota > Metazoa > Mollusca > Cephalopoda > Octopoda > Octopodidae > Octopus > Octopus sinensis. Next base: position 14,418 of record NW_021831948.1, on the reverse strand, counting down.
GTGACAAGGCCGGCCCTTTGAAATACAAGGTACAACAGAAACAAGAAGTAAGAGTGAGAGAAAGTTGTGGTGAAAGAGTACAGCAGGGATCACCACCATCCCCTGCCGGAGCCTCGTGAAGCTTTTAGGTGTTTTCGCTCAATAAACACTCACAACGCCCGGTCTGGGAATCGAAACCGCGATCCTATGACCGCGAGTCCGCAGCCCTAACCACTGGGCCTCCGACAATCTCCAACAGGCTGTATATAGATTGCGTCTTTTCAGGGCTTCAGAGTTTGTGATTCTGCATACGTTTCAAGTTCCTATATCGATTCTTTATCGCATCGTCATATCGATAATATTGTCGTGATTTAGGCATATATAATCCTCAGAATCTATCAAACAATTCTAAAATACAAAATACATTCGTGTTCTAAGACTCTTGACTTTGTTATTTCATATTGATATTCTTTTTTCTTCGAAAGAAGAGAGACTTACGAGTTACTTTTTCGTCAGCGGAATATTCACCTGCCAATTCTTCGATTTCATTCTTTTGCATCACGCTTCCATTATTTCATACAATACATTGCTGCAATTATCCTTCTTGTATCCATTTCTTAGCACTTCGAATCCTTTATTTCTTTTTCATTCTCCTTCACTGAGATGACGTGCTTCTGTTCCGCTCAGTCATGTGACATCTATCTCTCTGTTTGTCTGTCTGTCTGTCTGTCTGTCTGTCTACATACCTACCTAGCTATCGGTCCATCAACTTATCTATCTATGTATCCAGCTATTTATCTATCTATTTATCTATCTATCTTTTTATCTATTTGTCTACCTCTCTAGCTGTCTATCTGTTTGCCTATCTATTTACCTACCTATCTAGATAAATGTGTGAGTGTGTAGATCTCTTTTTATTCATCTATTTCTCTATCTATCTATCTATCTATCTACATCTCTATCACAATGGACGGACGCTAGTCATATCGGCTCCAAGTAAGTTGGCCACTTTTACATGTTTAAAACTCCTTGTTGTCAAATATTTTGTTTTAATCGTTGTGCAAATTCATTCACTAAAAAACCTGAGAATTATTCACGTAGAATTCCGCCCCTGTATGGGCGAAATTACAAAAAAACTTTCAAAACTTTCGTGGGTTTTTTAGCCATTTTTCATTTTGAAAATGGCAACTAGAAACCACGTGGCTAGCCCGCCAGTCATGCAGAACGGTAGCAAAACACTATTGCTACCACTAGCTGCTAAACATCGCAGCGTGAACACCGCTGTCACCACCATCACCACCACCAACAACAACAAATCTAACGTCGCATTCACCATCGCCGCGACCAAAGACATTAACTTAGATTTCCCCTCACTCCCCACACCACTTGTTGATGATAAAGGGACAGAGAAAGGGATTTCAAAAATGAATACAAACGAAAACATGAATGCCAGCACCACCACCATCACCACCACAACAACAACAATGAAATTGGCACAAAGCCGCCTACCAAAGACAACACCGCCAACACCAACACCACTACTACGACGTCAAATGCTACATCCAAGCCTTCTGCTGCTAATACCGCCAACACCAACACCACTACCATGACTTCAATTAACACTGCACAATTAACACTTCTACTGCCAAATTCAAAACGAATTTTGCGGACGTAACAAAACAAAAAAGAACAATTGTAACATTCACCACACAAGAGATAAACCGCACAAGGCACTCTTCTCCAAAGAAGGAGACAAATTGCACCTTCATATTCCACAACACATCGTGGAAAACACGCAAAAAAAAACAATAATTTATAAAGTAATAAACAAAAAACAAGAAGAACAGAAAATGCACCGCAGGAAAAAATCGATAAATGCCTTCGTCCTGTATGGGACTCCAAGGAATATATCAGTTGGGGAAACAAATTTGGTACAGTCCAAGTACGTTTCCTCAACGAAAGTTTAGCAAAACGTTTTTCCACATTGGAGCTACATTCGGACGACTTGGTAATGATACCAGTCTATTTAACAAAAGGGTCACGAAAGTCCAAATAAAAAACATACCATTTGATGTCGAAACACAATGGGTGGTCTCTGCCATCTGCTTTGAAATGTCAGAGACAATGTCAGAGACAAACATCCTGGAAATCGCGGTTCTAGGAGAGAAAGACTATGTGGGCAAATCAATCGAATTCCTGCTTCAATTGGATGAAGCAGCAAGAGAGAAGATACCCACCGCTATAGAACTGCCAGGAGGCTACAAACTCTATATAGTGGTAGAGGGCAGGCGACCACGCTGCTATTTGTGTGGAAGCGAAACACACTTGAAAAAGACGTGCCCAACCACTGCACACCAGAGCAACAACAACAACCACTACCACAACCAAAGCACTCCGGAAAAAAAGCTCTACTACCCACACCACCATCAACACAGAAGACGACAAGAGAAGCACACCAAGCTAATCCGTCATCAACCAAAAACCACTCGACACCTGGAAAAATACCAACACTACCATCAACAGCAAAACCCAAGGAACAGAAAACAAAGAAAACACACACAAACTGATCCCCCATCCCTTATACCGCACTCAACACACACAAACACTCAACAACCAACAACAACGAAAACAACAACACAACCACTTACACACACATACATAGAAGCCCACAACATACCCCTACCCCCTTCTGATTCCTCAGAAATTTCGTCGGAAGACGAAACCAGTGAGGAATGGCAAATAGCTACAAAAAGAAGGAAAATAAAGAGCAGAAACACAACCAAACCAAATGCAAACACGAACAAAGCAGGGGGAAATACATCTCCCGAAGACATTTCAAAACCCAACGCAAACAACAGCCACACCAACACCACAAAACATATACAGCAAACATGCTCACAGCCATAGACACCAAAAACACAAATTTGATGGAATACATCCAATCAAAAACAAACATAACAGAAGATGACATAAAAACAAACAACCACCCATACACAACACACCACCAGACCACATCAAAATAATACACATCTCCAAAAGTCTGCACCACACACTCAAGGCATTTTCCCCAGTGCGGTTGGTAAATGCCAAAAATATCTCACAAAGAAACTGTACTGGGATCTTCTCGAGGACAAACCAACGGAGGAGAAAGCAAAAACTTTCGAGCAGTAAGTAACCCTCTGTATTCTAATTCATTAGAACTATGATCAAGATTGGTTGTGTAAATGCGCGTGGCTTGGGGTCCCCTTGGAAACAAGGGTACCTCTTAAATGACATAAAGTCACATAAGTTAGAAATCATAGCCATAAGCGAGACCAGACTCCACAATCCGCGGGCCCTAAAGACCATGTTTGGCGGACAGTTCAACATTTATTTTTCCCCCTGTCTGCCGAGAATGGGCGGTAGTGGCACCGCGGTACTTTTTCACAAGAGTCTGGATCTCAATGTAAGGACAATATTCGTAGACCCGGAGGGTAGACTGGTCGTCCTGGATGTCGACGGCAGCAATGGGTGCGCTTTTCGGCTCGTATCAGTTTACGCACCGCCCTTAACAGGTCGGGCGGATTTCTTTCAACGTCTAGAAGTTTTCTTGGGAACGTCTCGTCCTTTACTCTTAGTGGGGGATTGGAATGCTACCTTGGACACGCATGTAGACTACGTGGGTAGAGATAGGAATAGACGGGGATGCAAATGCCTCAGAGACCTGCTCAGACGCTTTCAACTGTCTGACAGGTTTCGACTAGACCACCCGAATGCGCCAACGTGGACATGGAGCAACCGCATCGGGTCGTCGAGATCGTATCTAGATAGGATACTGTGTAGGACAGTAGATAGAGATAGCATAGGATGTCCACAATTCCACATAGTCAGCTACACGGATCACAAACTTGTGACATGTACGCTAGACTTAGGTAAGACACTTAGGCAGGGTCCCGGATACTGGAAACTAAACGCGTCTTTCCCATCGAGACAAGTTTTCAGAGACCGGATTAGCACACTAGTAAAGAGGGCTTTGACGGGAGCCATCATCAACAACAAATGGTGGTTTGCCCTCAAGAGAGCAGTAAAAGCAGAAGCGATTAGGTACAGCAAAGCACTAGCCATAGATAGAAATAGAGTAGAGGGTGAGCTAGTTAAGAAGCTAGAAGAGGCAATTAGAAGCGGCATCGCATCCGACGTTTTGGCGGCGAGGTTGGCCCTCGACCAACACTTCAACGCCAAACACGAAGGATGTGCTGTCAGAGCTAGGATGCGTGCTCTAAGGAACGAAGGTGTTGGAGCCGCGAGAGAGGCCCGGGTGGCAGAGGCGCAACAGGGCAACAAAGCCACCATTCGGTCACTGGTAGATGAACAGGGGCGCGAATTGCTCGAGCCAAGTAAAATGTGTGAGGCCTTTCAGCAGCATTTTGCCCGACTGTTCGGAACGAGTGGAGGGCAAGAACGTAGGGTGGACTTCAGTGCCTACCTACATAGCCTACCACGACTCTCGACAAGAAAGGCAGGGTGCTGCGAAGGTGCCATCACGGCGGCGGAAGTGCGGGAAGCGATGGCAGAATGCTCGAGGGACAAATCACCGGGTTTGGATGGTCTACCCTACGAGCTTTACAATTGTATGCCAGACTTGTTTGGAGATCTCTTGGCGGCGGTGTACTGCAACTGGCAGCAAAACGGGAGCATTCCTGGTTTTGTGAGCCGAGGAGCCGTAACACTGCTGAAGAAAGATCTAAACAAGGGAAATGTAATAGATAACTTTAGGCCCATCACTCTGCTTAATGCAGACTTGAAAATTTTGGCCAAGGTGCTAGCCAAGAGGTTGGCGCTTGTCATCGAGAAACTGGTCGACAAGGCGCAAACATGCGCCGTGCCAGGCCGGACCATCCATGACAACCTCCATCTGATGCGCTACATCATAGACAGGGTAGTTAACGAACCTGGCATGGGTGGGGCCCTGATCAACTTGGATCAATCAAAAGCCTTTGATAGGGTAGACCATCGATACTTGGAGGCAGTCCTGAGAGCGGCTGGTTTCGGTCCCGTCTTCCGCGGCTGGATAGCTGCCTTGTACAGAGGCATCCGTTCGGTAATTCGCGTAAATGGACATCTATCGAGACCTTTCGACATTGCACGTTCGGTCCGTCAGGGATGCCCCCTCTCGGCGCTTCTATACGTATTGACTCTTGAGCCACTACTGCGGAAGCTGGCGACTCTAAGGGGCATCCCGCGAGAATTGGGATGCGGGACGAGCGTGTCTGCATACGCGGACGACGTCACCGTCATAGTGTCTAGCCACGAGCACATCGAGCTGGTCGGCGAGACACTGAAAAACTACGAAGCGGTGACAGGAGCGAAAATCAACCGGGAAAAGTCAGTGGGCTTGCGACTAGGCACCTGGAGAAGCAAGCCCATGCCGTCCACCAGCGCCTCCGTCGTGGGACGCTGGACCGACGGCCCGGTTGAGTTGCTCGGGGTCTGGTTTGGTCCGGACCTCCAAGTGGAGAAGAACTGGAACGAGATAACGAGTAGGGTGGTCACTCTCGCCCGGCAATGGGCCGAGAGGAAACTGTCCCTAAAAGGTCGAGCGGAGGTGGCGAACACGTACATCGCGTCCGTCATCTACTACCGCCTGACCGTCGTACCTTGTCCCGACCCTACCATCACCAAACTACAACGCATCCTCTTTCGCTTCTTGTGGAAAGGATGCGTCCCGATGGTCAGGCGATCCATTTGCTGTCAACACCCGTTAAAAGGAGGGCTGGGCATGCCGTGGTTGATGATGCGCAGACACGCGCTGAGACTGCGACATCTCTGGCTCTATGTAGACGACGGTGAACAGGTGTGGTCGCCGTTTGTGAGGCACGCTTTCCCGCAGCTCGTCTCCATGACCGAACTGCAGTCGTGGATCAAAAGAGGGCCGAGGAAGGGCGAATGGCCGCGAGTGTCGCGTTGCTCTCAAGCAACTCTGCCGTCCTGGGTCGACCTTAAGTGACTTCAACACAACCAAAGCATTCTATAGGGGTTTAGTGGAGGGGAGGTACGACGACGAGCTCGGGGCGAACCTGGACGTCGACGAGGAGTACCTGACCCCCTGTTCGGGACGACTTTCGGGCCAGGGCCCATGGACAACTTCCAGAGATCCCTGGCCTGGCAGTGCTACCGAGAAGCGCTACCCGTTCGGGATAAGCTCTACAGACACGGCTCGAGAAACACGGGGCCGACCTGCCCGAGATGCGGTCAGAGCGACGAAACCGTTCTGCACGCACTCGTTCAGTGTCCAACAATTTCCGACCTGTGGGCTTATGTCGAACAACTGCTGTCACGTGTGGGACGAGTCGGTTTATCAGCTGAGTCTATCGTCAATATTGTCACGCCTCCTTCCTTCAAACGGGAAGGAAGAGCTATTTTCATCATCCTTGTGGCTATGGCGAAAGAATGTATCTGGTGGACGCGTCTGAAAGGATTGGAGACAAACACTTTCCTCTCTGGTCAATCTCTCATCAACTTCTTCAAGTACCACTTGAAAAGGAAAGTGAGAGTAGAGAGGCAAGTTTTGTCTAGCGAATGTTTTAAAAAAGATGGGTGAATGTAGCAAGAATGGCACGTATGAATGACGAAGCCACCTTGAGCATAGTCCTATGAACCCAGAAATCGAAAACAGAGAGTTGCTTATTTGCAAAAAAAAAAAAAAAAAAAAAAAGAAATATAAAATGTGACTTCATTGACCGAGGTTACCGTGGTCTTTTCCGCAGGCTTTTCTTTCCACGGGTAAACCTCACCTGTCCTCCCCTTTACACTTCATATTGACATTTCTGTCTGATAACGATCCCTATTGATCATTTTTTTTCCTCTCCCCCCCTTTTTTTTTTTTTTTTTTAACCCCCCTTATTTTTGTCCTCTTTCTCTCCTTTTACGATCCCTTTTGATCGAACCTCCCCCTTCCTTTTTTTTTTTTTTTTTTTTTTTTTTTTTAATACCTTCAAAAGAAAAGCTCTACCTTGTAATTTGTTCTATCTGTGTGCAGCCCTGTGTGGCTAATAAAGAAACATATCTATCTATCTATCTATCTATCTATCTATCTATCTATCTATCTATCTATCTGTCTGTCTATCTGTCTATCTATCTATCTATCTATCTATCTATCTATCTATCTATCTGTCTGTCTATCTGTCTATCTATCTATCTATCTATCTATCTATCTGTCTGTCTGTCTATCTGTCTGTCTATCTATTTATCTATCTATCTATCTGTCTGTCTATCTGTCTGTCTGTCTGTCTGTCTATCTATCTATCTGTCTATCTATCTATCTTTCTATCTATCCATCTATCTATATATCTATCTATCTGTCTATCTGTCTATCTATCTATCCGTCTATCTGTCTGTCTATCTTTCTATTTATCTATCTATCTATCTATCCGTCTATCTGTCTATCTGTCTGTCTATCTTTCTATCTATCTATCTATCTCTATCGTTGCAACACAGAGATTAAAGAGAATCCTTGAGAGTTGACAATGTTGATAATGTGTATTTGTCTGAATATTTTTTTATCATGCCTAATGCGCCTATTATGATAGGAATTGTTTCTGCTTTTAGACTCTACATTCGAGCTACCTCTATTTCCAGGTCTTTACATTTTGAAAGTTTCTCCGTTTCTTTTAGAGAAATATTGTCATCTCTTGGAATTGATACATCAATTAGAAAGCATTTTTTTTCTTCATGATCTCTGACAACTATATCTGGCCTATTGACCTTAATTTCTCTATCTGTGTGTATTGGCATATCCCAGAGTATGGTTGCTTTCTCATTTTCTGTGACCTTTTCTGGTGTCTGCCTATACCATCTTTTTTCTGTTGTTATTCCATAATGTTGGCATAGCTTCCAATGTATGTAGGTTCCAACTCTGTCATGTCTGTGAATATATTCCTTCTTAGCCAGGACTGGGCAGCTAGAGATAATATGATTTATTGTTTCTTGCCCATCTCCACATATTCTGCAGTTACTTGTAATATTTCTTTTCATTACATGTTTTTGGTAATTTCTGGTGGTGAGGCTTTGGTCTTGTGCTGCAATTAAAAATCCTTCAGTCTCTGCTTTGAGTCCTGAGATTCTCAGCCATTGTTGAGATTTTGCTTTATCATCATCATCATCATCATCATCATCATCATCATCATCATCATCATCATTATTATTATTATTATTATTATTATTATTGAGTGAGAGAGCAGTTCATGCCATCAAAGTGACACTGGGGTAAAATATACAAAGCCCAATATACCCATCATGACTACCCGTCTGATAAGGGTACACCAGGCACATGCATCACAACCATATGTGCGCGACATGGTGATCTCATATCAAGATAAACAGCGCATGACCTTGCAGGTGGGGCCCAGTTAGAATTTTCTTCAGGTTGAGTAGCCCATCCCGCTCAAAAGGTCTCTGAATAAGCGTTGCTTAAGGATGTTGAACGAAACACCCATGTTTCCAGAGGTGAATTATTCAAACCCCAAAGAATCCCTCTCAACACATGGCTATGATGCGCCTTTAGTCGAGCAAATCGACCCCGGGACTTATTCTTTGTAAGCCTAGTACTTATTCTTTGTAAGTCTAGTACTTATTCTTTGTAAGTCTAGTACTTATTCTATCGGTCTCATTTGCCGAACCGCTAAGTTACGGGGGACGTAAACACACCAGCATCGGTTGTCAGGCGATGGGCGGGGGACAAGCACAGACACACTTACACACACACACATATATATATATACGACGGGCTTCTGTCAGTTTCCGTCTACCAAATCCACTCACAAGGCTTTGGTCGGCCTGAGGCTATAGTAGAAGACACTTGCCCAAGGTGCCACGCAGCGAGACTGAACCCGGAACCATGTGGTTGGTAAACAAGCTACTTACCACACAGCCACATATACAAAAATACATACATACATACCACATCCATGCAGACTCAGACAAACAAATAGAAACGATCAGCTTTATATTTCTCATTATGCTTAATGAAGTTTTAAGCTTGATTAGCCTAAAATGAACACGCATAATTGATTCCACTTATATCAACGTGATTGTAATATATTGAATATATTTAATTATTTCCATTGCAGTTTGTGAAACTCACTCTCAACCTATCATATCTATCTATCTATCTATCTATCTATCTATCTATCTATCTATCTATCTATCTATCTATCTATCTATCTATCTATCTACCTACCTGTCTATCAATCAATCTATCTATCTATCTATCTGAGGGCAAGAACGTAGGGTGGACTTCAGTGCCTACCTACATAGCCTACCACGACTCTCGACAAGAAAGGCAGGGTGCTGCGAAGGTGCCATCACGGCGGCGGAAGTGCGGGAAGCGATGGCAGAATGCAGAATGCTCGAGGGACAAATCACCGGGTTGGATGGTCTACCCTACGAGCTTTACAATTGT
>NW_021831947.1:32500-33891 GCF_006345805.1 Octopus sinensis | reverse complement strand
AGAGACAGACAGAGGCAGATTGTGGATACCTGGGTCTGAGGGGACGGGCCCTGTCTTGCCAGATGCCGCCAAAGTTATGGTTCGCGCATCTTGCCCCACCGTCCGAAAATCGATTTTTTTTTTCTTTTTTAATTTATTCTTTCATTCTTTTACTTGCGTCAGTCAATTTGACTGCGGCCATGCTGGAGCAACTTCCACCATCACCATCACTTCCACTATCACCATCACACTCACTACCACCAACCGCCGCCACTACCGCCACCACAACAACAACCACTGCTACAACCACCAATATACCCAGCATGAACACCTCCACAAAGTGACATCCACCACCACCATCGCCACCACCACCACCACCACCAAAATCCTCATCGCCACCACCACCACCATCGCCACCACCACCACCATCATCACCACCACCACCACCACCACCACCACCAAAATCCTCATCGCCACCACCACCACCATCGCCACCACCACCACCACCACCACCACCACCAAAATCCTCATCGCCACCACCACCACCATCGCCACCACCACCACCCTCATCAACCCACCACCACCACCACCACCACCACCAAAATCCTCATCGTCACCACCACCACCACCACCACCAAAATCCTCATCGCCACCACCACCACCACCACCACCACCACCACCACCACCACCACCACCAAAATCCTCATCGTCACCACCACCACCACCACCACCAAAATCCTCATCGCCACCACCACCACCATCGCCACCACCACCACCATCGCCACCACCACCACCACCAAAATCCCCCATCGCCACCCCCGCCGCCGCCATCGTAATCCGGAATGACGGCAACGAGACGTCTCGATTGAATAACATCAATATCCCATCACCGCCACCGCCACCGCAGCCGCCGCCGCCCACCAAAGTCAATACTGCTGCTGCTACCACCACCACCACCACCACACTCATTTACCATTCCTACCATCAACAACTGGCACCCGTCGCCTCTTTAACGTCATCGTCATCATCATCATCATCATCGCCAAGGATCTACTACCACCCAAACCACCACCACCACCACTACTACTACAGCCAGCACCACCACCACTACTACTACTACCACCCCACTACTACTACAACCACCACCACCACTACCACTACTACTACCACCACCACTAATACTACTACTACCACCACCACTAATACTACTACTACCACCACACCATTACTTACTACTACCACCACCACATACTACCACTACTACACTACTACACTACTACTACTACCACAACAGCACCACCACTACTACTACTACCACCACTACTACTACCACTACCACCACCACCACTACCACCCAACCACTACTACCACTACCTACTACTACTACTACAACTACTAAACTACTACTACTG
>NW_021831947.1:0-25000 GCF_006345805.1 Octopus sinensis | reverse complement strand
TTGGACTCAGCATTAGCCTGGACATACATACATACATACATACATGCATACATTGTCTCACTGGCAAACTGCTAAGTTACAGGAAGGTAAACAAACCAACATCGGTTGCCCACATCGGTTGTTACATGGGACAAACACAAATACACACACGCAAACACAGATACACACACACATGCATATATATATACACGCATACAAACATACATGTATATAAACATGTATATATATATACACACACAACGTACATACACACATGTATAAATACACATACACATGTATATATATACACACATGTATATACATACATAGGCGCAGGAGTGGCTGTGTGGTAAGTAGCTTGCTTACCAACCACATGGTTCCGGGCTCAGTCCCACTGCGTGGCATCTTGGGCAAGTGTCTTCTACTATAGCCTTGGGCCAACCAAAGCCTTGTGAGTGGATTTGATAGACGGAAACTGAAAGAAGCCTGTCGTATATATGTATATATATATATATGTGTGTGTATGTTTGTGTGTCTGTGTTTGTCCCCCTAGCATTGCTTGACAACCGATGCTGGTGTGTTTACGTCGCCGTCACTTAGCGGTTCGGCAAAAAGAGACCGATAGAATAAGTACTGGGCTTACAAATAATAAATCCCGGGGTCGATTTGCTCGACTAAAGGCGGTGCTCCAGCATGGCCGCAGTCAAATGACTGAAACAAGTAAGAGAGAAAGAGAGATACACATGTATACACACACACATATATGTGTATACACACATACACATGTATATATATACACACATACATACATACATAGGTTGCCTTATTGCCAAACTGCTAAGGTACTGGAGGGTAAACAAACCAACATTGGTTGTCAAGCTGTGATGCAGGACAAACACAGACACATCATCATCATTGTTCGACCGTGGTCAAGACAATGGAATTTACTATGTTACACCAGACTTCACGGTCCATCATAGCATTACGGAGGTCCTGTTGCTGGATGCCTGTATCCCTGGAGATTACATCAGGGTAGGAGAGTGTGCGCCCTCTGGTATCGTGAGCAGATGGCTTCCAGAGGAGAAGAGTAGAAATTACCTCTTTTTCAGCTCTACAACAATGTCAAGCAAACTGGACTCTTCTACCTTTCACAAGAGATGACACAGGTGCTAGTTTCCCATATACTTGCATTTTGGTTGGATGACGCTTCCACGAGAGATTTTGAGCTCTCATAAGGAGGCGAGTGTAAGTTCCATCCAACCGCCTCTCAAGCTTCTTTGATAACATCCAGGTTTCTGAGCCATATAGTAGATGTCTGCTTTGGTGTTGGAGAAGACTTTTACAGATTCCATGGACAGAGAGGCTGACCAATGGAGAAGTTCTCAAGCAGATCAGGCCGAAAATGTCGCTAGAAACTAGGATCACCAAGCATAGATTGGCATATTTTGGTCATATTATGTGGAAAAAATCCCTGGAGAAGGACATCATGCTCAGAATGGTCAGTGGCAAGAGAGGAAGAGGCCGACCAAGAACCCGCTGGCTTGACACCATCAAGAGTGATACCGGAATGGACATAGCCAATCTGAAAGAAGCGGCCCAGGATAGAACTGACTGGAGGACACTGATCCAACGAGTGACCGAGAGTCGACTTCGACTGAGCGGATAGATAGATAGTGGCTTTGAAGATTTTGAGTCTACTTAGATTTGATGACCAGATCTTATGCATATCATTACAGGCTGACCAGGCCATACCCTTTCTAGTTAGAAAATTTTTTTCAGATGATGATATATATGACCCAAGATATTTGTAATCAGAAACCATATTTAAGAGCGTATTGTTGAGAGTATGGATGATGAAATCACTGTTGGACAGGCACGTGTTTACATATTCAGTTTTGGACTCACTGACACACGTACACGCAGATGAGCCCTATTATATATACTTTTACTTGTTTCAGTCAGTTGACTGCGGCCATGCTGGAGCACCGCCTTTAGTCGAGTAAATCGTCACCAGGACTTATTCTTTGTAAGCCTAGTACTTATTCTATCATATAATTAGAAATTAATTATAAAATTCTGGATTTGCCATTTATAATTTTTTGCTTGTTGACCACTAATTACTAATGACTCTAATTAATGATAATATCGATATAAGTGTTTTTTATTCTACCTCCACTTCGGACTTTTCTTGGACTATTCTACCTGGATTCTTTACCTGGACTTTATTCTACTCGCCTACACCTGAACTCCTACACTTCAGCTGCACCTCTCCTACCCATGGATTACACTGGACTCTTCCTATATATATACATATATATATATACACACACACACACACACACACACATACACACATACACACACATATATATATATATTTATATACACATGCATATATATATATATACACACATATATACATACATACATACATACATACATACATACATACATGCATACATATATACATAAATATGAACTATTGAGAAATCTGCAGTACTCTATCCAGATTACAAGTTCAGGTTTATACCAGTAATTATTGGGGCCCTGGGATATGTCACAGACTGCCCCAATACCAATCTTGAGAAATTAGGCTTTTCAAAACCAGAAAGGAGAATGCTGATTCGAAGACTACAGATCCAATCCATCACTGGAACTGTAAAAATCTGCAAAACTTTCCAGAAGTTTATCATTTAAATATATATGAGTATGTTTAGATATGCAACTATATGCATGAGAATACATGCATATAACAAAACATACAAATCTGCACATATACATACATATATACATACAAACATACATACATACATACAACCATACATACATACATACATGCATACATACATACGTATATACATACATGCATGCATACATACATACAACCATACATACACACATACAAACATTCATACATACATACAACCATTATGACTGCCCCCTCGTTATCGATTATGGCCATTGCATGAAGCTTAACTGTTACTGGTGCTGTGATTGAATGTGACTTTTTAGCCCAGCTAAAGATCTACAATGTCTTGTACAGAATTGGCAACTAAAACCTTTACCGGTAATAGCCGGCTGTAGTTGTAACTGGGCTTCATGTACCTTTGCATGTTGTTTAAGTCCTCCTGCCGAATTACACTCTCTTCCACATGCCCGACAGATATGATTAGTATGGAGTGTTACACCACCACCAGTGGCCAGGTTGTCACTCATCTGTCTCGTTTTATGACTACGAAGATGACTCATGAGTCCAGCTTTACTGAGGCAGGGTCTTGCACTGACATTGCATGTCAGAATCAAAGGAAGACCCTTCCCTTCTGGAAGTGTAACAGCGATGCCCTTCCTGACATCCCTCCTTACTTTCTTATGCGCAACTCGAGATTTCTCAAAAGTGGCTGTGCCCTCATGCACAATCCTTCTCCACCTGCTACGATCAATAGCTATGCCTTCCCATGTGTCAGGAGAGATGCAAGCATTTCTTAAGGAAGCCTTCAGCAAGTCCTTATACCTTTTTTTTGGTTTATGTGGAGGTCATTCTCCTTTAGCTAACTCTCCATAAAAGAGTTGTTTTGGCATCCTTGAATCCTTCATTCTGACCAGATGACCACTCCATCTGAGCCTTTGCTTTAACAGAAGAGCTTCTATACTTTCACACCGAGAGCCTTCGAGTATTTCAAGATCACTGATGCAGTCCTTCCACTTAATGCCATAGATCCGTCTGAGGCACATCTGATGGAAACATTCCAGTTGTTTAAGGTGGTATCAATATGTGACCCGCGTCTCGCAGGCATAGAGAAGAGAAGGGAGCACACATGCCTTGTACACCTTAATCTTTGTCTTTCTGAAAGCTACACTTACTCTATCCAGGTTACTTGGTCGGCATTCAACAAGGTGTTGATTTGCTCAGCTCTTTGTGCATAACATTCACCAGATCTTTTGATCCAGTAGCCTTGAACTCCATCTGGTCCCGGGGCCTTCCAGTTGCCCATTTTTTTGCTGATTTCCTTCACTTACCTAACTGAAATGACTAGTTCTGCCTGTTTGGGGCAGACTACTGATTGTTTCCGGTCCTAGCAACCATTCAGCATCCTTCTTGTGCTCCTTGTCTTTACTCCAGATGTCACTCCAAAACCTTTGACTTTCAATGTCATCTGTGCTCCTTGTCTTTGCTCCAGATGTCATTTCAAAACCTTTGACTTTCAATGTTATCTGGTATCAACTTTTCCTCTGTACACTCTCCATTTAAGAGATGAGGAATTATGTACATTATTTACATTTGATGGATATTTGTCCTAATCAAATGTAAACAATGTAAATAGTTCCTCAACTCTTAAATATAGAACTGGTACTTAATTTATTGACCCCGAAAGGATGAATGGCAAAGTTGACCTTGGGAGAATTTGTAAAGGACCATGCGATGCGAGATAACAAGAGCTGATTTTGGACAATACAAGGTCCGTATAATATTTGTAAGATTGACTGTGACATGTCAAACTCTTCAGATCTACTCTGAATAACCTATTCTGCTGGTATCCATTCATTCTTTGGTCGTAGCTTACCATTTTTTCTTTCTTTGCAATGAGGCGCTGGACTGGCTCCTGTGCAGGTGGCACATGAAAAACACCATTTGAGCATGGCCATCGCCTGTACTGCCTGACTGGCCCTCGTGCTGGTAGCATGTAAAAGTACCCACTACACTCTCGGAGTGGTTGGCGTTAGGAAGGGCATCCAGCAGTAGAAACATTGCCAGATCAGACTGGGCCTGGTGCAGCCTCCTGGCTTCCCAGACCCCAGTTGAACCGTCCAACCCATGCTAGCATGGAAAGCGGACACTAAACGATGATGATGATGATGATATGTATATAAAATACAAAATACACAATTATATCTTGAGATCGCTAGTAATAACAATCCTCCGAATAAAAAACAGACTGGAGTTGTAGTGCTCCAAATGAGCAATATTCCACTTCTTAATCTGAGCAGAGGCAATGCAAGCAGTAACTAAAGGAACATTACTAAAATCCACACAGACTGGTGCAGCCATCTGGCTCACCAGTCTTCAGTCAAACCTATTTCTTTACAACCCACAAGGGGCTAAACACAGAGAGGACAAACAAGGACAGACAAACGGATTAAGTCTATTATATCGACCCCAGTGCGTAACTGGTACTTATTTAATCGACCCCGAAAGGATGAAAGGCAAAGTCGACCTAGGCGGAATTTGAACTCAGAACGTAACGGCAGGCGAAATACTGCTAAGCATTTCGCCCGGCATGCTAACGATTCTGCCAGCTTGATGCCTCAGTCAAACCATCCAACCGATGCCAGCATGGTAAGCAGACATTAAACGATGATGATGATGATGATGATGATGATACGATGCGCACGCATACACCTATGCTCACACACACACACACACACACATATCAATAAATCTTTCATAAGCCTTAAGGCGGCCGAGCGGGCAGAAACGTTAGCATGTTGAGCAAAACGCTCAGCGGTATTTCGTCTGCCGTTATGTTCTGAGTTCAATTTCCACTGAGGTCGACTTAGCCCTTCATCTTTTGGGGGTTGATTAAATAAGTACCAGTCATGCACTGGTGCCGATGTAATGGACTTAATCCTTTGATTGTTCTTGTTTGTCCCCACCACGTTTAGCCCCCTCTGTGGGCAATAAAGAAAGAAATAAATCTTACATAAGCATCTACGCTGTTGTGTCTCACTCTTTTCTCCCTAGACACTTGTCACGGTCAATCTTACAAATATTATATGGACCATGTATTATCCAAAATCAGCTCTTGTTATCTCTTATCGCATGGTCCTTTACAAATTCTCCCAAGGTCAACTTTGCCTTTCATCCTTTTGGGGTCAATAAATTTAGTACCAGTTCTATATTTAAGAGATGAGGAACTATTTACATTATTTACATTTGATTAGGACAAATATCCATCAAATGTAAACAATGTACATAATTCCTCATCTCTTAAATATAGAACTGTACTCTCTAATTGGTACGGAGCCGACATTAGACTTCAATGGAGACATATAGAGAAACTCCATCAAAAACTCACTCGTCTTTCAAACCATCTAACTTTCCTTTGTAGATGTAAAGACTCAAAGCTAATACCTTAGGAATGAGAACCATGGTCCGAGATTTCCTCAAGACACCTGAAGAAGGCTGGAGGGTATATCAGCCGAAACGTTGTGTTAACAACAAACAAGATGAGGAGAAATATCCATCAAATGTAAATAATGTACATAATTCCTCATCTCTCAAATATAGAACTGTACTATCTAATTGGTACGGAGCTGACATTAGACTTCAATGGAGACATATAGAGAAACTCCATCAAAAACTAGCTCGTCTTTCAAACCATCTAACTTTGCTTTGTAGATGTAGAGACTCAAAGCTAATACCACCTGGCTTGAATATAACGATACCAGTAGACGTTGAAAAATACCTTAGGAATGAGAACCCAGGTTTGAAATTTCCCCAAGACACCTGATGAAGGCTGGAGGGTATATCAGCCGAAACGTTGTGTTAACAACAAACAAGATGAGGACAAAAATCTGTCAAATGTAAATAATGTAAATTAAGTACCAGTTGAATATTGAGGTCAGTATAATCGACTATCCCTCTCCCCCAATTTTCAGGCTTTCTACCTATAGTAGAAAGGATTATTATTATTATTATTATTATTATTGAATGAGAGAGCAGTTCATGCCATCAAAGTGACACTGGGGTAAAATATACGAAACCCAGTATACCCATCATGACTACCCATCTGGTAAGGGTACACCAGGCACATGCATCACAACCATATGTGCGCGAAATGGTGATCTCATATCAAGATAAACAGCACATGACCTTGCAGGTGGGGCCCAGTTAGAATTTTCTTCAGTTCGAGTAGCCCATCCCGCTCAAAAGGTCTCTGATTAAGGGTTGTTTAAGGATGTTGAACGAAACACCCATGTTTCCAAAGGTGAATTATTCAAACCCCAAAGAATCCCTCTCAACACATGGCTATGATGCTCCCCCACTACTTCCGCTCATGATCAGAGATGCACATATCGTCAGCCACCAAGGGACATGCTCAACTGGTTAAGGTCAAACAACTGACAAGCAAATCTGTGGTATTGAGCAGAATATTTGCTGTAGCCCATCTTTTATACCAAGACAAAACGATGTACATGATAACACTTCCAATCAGTTAAGATCAGAAGCCATGAGAGCCACCGCCTGGTACTGCATCAGGGCATTTTATTATTATTATTATTATTATTATTATTATTATTATTGAATGAGAGAGCAGTGCATGCCATTAAAGTGACACTGGGGTACAATTATACGAAGTCCAATATACCCATCGTGACTACCCGCCTGATAAGGGTACACCAGGCACATGCATCACAACCATATGTGCGCGACATGGTGATCTCACATCAAGATAAACAGCACATGACCTTGCAGGTGGGGCCCAGTTAGAATTTTCTTCTGGTCGAGTAACCCCATCCCGCTCAAAAGGTCCCTGATTAAGGGTTGTTTAAGGATGTTGAACGAAACACCCATGTTTCCAAAGGTGAATTATCCAAACATCTAAGAATCCCTCTCAGCACATGGCTATATTATTATTATTATTATTATTATTATTATTATTATTATTATTATGCGGTGAGCTGGCAGGGCTGTTAGCACACTAGGTGAAATGCTTAGCAGGTCAACTTTGCTTTTCATTCTTTCGGGGGCGGGGGGGGGGGGGCGATAAAATTAAGTACCAATGAAATACTGGGGTCGATATGCACTTGACTTACCCCCTCCTCTGAAATTACTTTTGGCCCTGCGCCAAAGGTTGGAACCAATATTGGCCCTTAATCTAGGGAACGAGGTCAGGAATTTTGAGGGGGTTAGTGAATTCACTGTTATTATGTTTTATCAACCCCGAAAGATAAAATGTTGGAGTTAAGGTCAGTAGGATTTGAAACCGAAACGCAAAGAGCCGGAATATATATCCTTTTGTCATTTACATTTTTTTCAGTCATTAGGCTGTGGCCATGCTGGAGCACCACCTTGAAGAACTTTTAACTTGGTATTTTCGGGTTTGCTGAACCCCTATGTTATGGGGACGTAAACACAACAAAACCAGGACAAACACACACACACACACACACACACATATATGTATACATAGGCACAGGCGTGGCTGTGGTAAGAAGCTTGCTTACCAACCACATGGTTCCGGGTTCAGTCCCATGGTGCAGCACCTTGGGCAAGTGTCTTCTACTATAGCCTTGGGCCAGCAAAAGCCTTGTCAGTGGATTTGGTAGATGGAAACTGAAAGAAGCCTGTCGAATGTGTGTGTATATGTCTGTGTGTCAGTGTTTGTCCCCTCACCATCACTTGATGACTGATGTTGGTGTGTTTACGTCCCCGTAACATAGCAGTTCGGCAAAAGAAACTGATAGAATAAGTACTAGACTTACAAAGAATAACTTCTGGGGTCGATTTGTTCAACTAAAAGACAGTGCTCCAGCATGGCCACTGTCAAATGACTGGAACAAGTAAAAGTACATATATACAGTGGTCGTATACTGTCAACTCAATGTGACAGTCCTGTAAGGGAATTACACCACTGCTGTTTAGCCCTAGGAAGCATCGACGCTTCCTGTCGGCCTTGACACATTTCCTGTGTCCTTATACATATATACATATATATATATATATATACACACACATATATATATTATATATATATATTATATATATATATATATACACATATATATTATATATTATATATATATATATATATATATATATATATATATATATATATATATATATATAAATGTAACTGCGTGTGTACCATTGGCGATTTTTTTTCCTCTGTCTTCCCTTCTCTGGATCTTTCCTTCTCCTATGTTTCCGACGAAGAGCTCCACTCGAAACGTTAAACCCTCCTTCTTTCCTTCCTTCCTGAGCGTCCAATAATACTATATTTGTTTTTTTGTGCTTTCATGTTTGGATTAACTATGTATATATATATATCATATTCATTGTTTAACGTCCATTTTCCATGTTAGCATGGGTTGGACGGTTCAACTGGGATCTGGGAAGCCAGTAGGCTGCACCAGGCCAGTCAGATTTGGCAGTGTTTCTACAGCTGGATGCCCTTCCTAACGCCAACCACTCCATGAGTGTAGTGGGTGCTTTTTACGTGCCACTGACACGGAGGCCAGGTGAGGCTGGCAACGGCCACGATCGGATGGTGCTTTTTACATGTCACCGGCACAGAGGTCAGTCGGGGAGGCGCTGGCAACGACCACGTTCGGATGGTTCGCATACATGCCACCGGCACTGGTATCACAGCTACAATTTCCATTGATGTTGATCGATTTTGATTCTGATTCTCACTTGCCTCAACAGGTCTTCACAAGTAGAGTTTTGTGTCCCAAGAAGAAAAGGTATGCATATGTGGACTGGCTACATCCCAGGTAGAGGCCATGGGTTATGGTCTCACTTGTACTGTCTGGTCTTCTCACGCACAGCATACTTCCATAGGTCTCGGTCTCCAGTAATTTCCTCGGTGAGACCTAAAGTTTGAAGGTCGTGCTTCACCACCTCCTCCCAGGTTTTCCTGGGTCTACCTCTTCCACAGGTTCCCTCAATATATATATATATATGGAACAGACAGAGTCAAAGACTTGAAAAGATTGCGAGAAGCAACAAAAATTTTTTTTTTAAATGATTAAGGTGCAGGAGTGGCTGTGTGGTAAGTAGCTTGCTAACCAACCACATGGTTCCGGGTTCAGTCCCACTGCGTGGCATCTTGGGCAAGTGTCTTCTGCTATAGCCTCGGGCCGACCAAAGCCTTGTGAGTGGATTTGGTAGACGGAAACTGAAAGGAGCCCGTCGTATATATGTATATATATGTGTGTGTTTGTGTGTCTGTGTTTGTCCCCCTAGCATTGCTTGACAACCGATGCTGGTGTGTTTGTCCCCGTCACTTAGCAGTTCGGCAAAAGAGACCGATAGAATAAGTACTGGGCTTACAAAGAATAACTCCCATGGTTGATTTGCTCGACTAAAGGCAGTGCTCCAGCATGGCCGCAGTCAACTGACTGAAACAAGTAAAAGAGTAAAGAGTAAGTAAATGAGTGGAAATCGAATCAGTGTGTGTGTTAATTAATAAGGCTCTAAAACAGAATGACCCTCCCCAGACACAATAAAATATGCTTCAACACACGAATTCACATTAAGAATCTTGCATACCAAATACATGCAGACATATATTCTTTTATTTATTTTTTTACTTGTTTCAGTTATTTGACTGCAGCCATGCTGGAGCAACACCTTGAACAGTCTTAATCGAACAAATTGACCACCCCAGGACTTATTCTATCGGTTTCTTTTGCTGAACCGCTAGGTTAAGGGACGTAAACACACCAACACCAGTTGTCAAGCAGTGATTGGGGAGGGGGGCACAAGCTCAGACACACACACACACATATATGACGGGCTTCTTTCAGTTTCCGTCTACCAAATCCACTCACAAGGCTTTGGTCGGCCCGAGGCTATAGCAGAAGACACTTGCCCAAGGTGCCACGCAGTGGGACTGAACCCGGAACCATGTGGTTAGTAAGCAAGCTACTGACCACACAGTCATCTTTTATTTCTTTTACTTCTTTCAACCATTTGACTGTGGCCATGCTGGAGCACCGCGTATATATTTGTGTGTACATGTCTGTTTGTCCCTTGCCATCGCTTGACAACCGATGTTGGTGTGTTTATGCTCCCGTAACTTAGCGGTTCGCCTCGGAACCGATAAAATAAGTACTAGGCTTACAAAGAATAAGTCTCGGGGTCGATTTCTTTGACTTAATAAACCCTTTAAGGTGGTGCTCCAGCATGGCCTCAGTCAAAAGGAATAGGGTGTGTGGGTGTGTGAACATAGCCCCAAACCACATATGGAGCACGTTATAAATGCATGTAATTTATAATCCCACGCGCACGTGTCTCTTGGCTGCTATTTCTAGCCGGTCTAGCAACCATGTAGAAGTGACCCGCGTTTGTTCATTTGTATTTACAAACATAAGACAGAAGGGTGTGATTTAAGAGACATTTAGCTGCTATTTCTAACAGGTCTAGCTACCATGTAGAGAAGTCTCTCTCTCTCACTGGCTCATACATGCATATGTATATACGAAAGACAGCAGGTTGTGGTTTGAAGGAGATTTGGCTGCTATTTCTAGAAAATCAGAAGACTCGCAGAGCGATTCATTGCGTCAGCTTGCCTCTTAGATACATATATACAAACATAAGGCAGTACGGGTGATTTGAGGGAGATTTGGCTGCTATTTCCACCAGACCGTGTGATTTCAGAGACATTTGGCTACTATTTCTACCGGCTCTAGTTACCACGTAGAGGTTTCGCTCATTGGCTCAGATATATATATAAACACATGTACATAAGACAAAAAGTTGTCATCTGAGGGAGATTTGGCTGCTATTTCTACCAGATCGATCGACAACATATACAAAAGCGCAGGAGTGGCTGTGTGGTAAGTAGCTTGGTAACCAACCACATGGTTCCGGGTTCAGTCCCACTGCGTGGCATCTTGGGCAAGTGTCTTCTGCTATAGCCCCGGGCCGACCAAAGCCTTGTGAGTGGATTTGATAGACGGAAACTGAAAGAAGCCCGTCGTATATATGTATATATATATATATATATATATATATATATATGTGTGTGTGTGTGTGTGTGTGTGTTTGTGTGTCTGTGTTTGTCCCCCTAGCATTGCTTGACAACCGATGCTGGGGTGTTTACGTCGCCGTCACATAGCGGTTCGGCAAAAAGAGACCGATAGAATAAGTACAAGGCTTACAAAGAATAAGTCCTGGGGTCGATTTGCTCGACTAAAAAGGCGGTGCTCCAGCATGGCCGCAGTCAAAATGACTGAAACAAGTAAAAGATATAGTAAAGAGTATATACAAACATGAGGCACCGGGGGTGTATTTGAGGGTGATTTGGCCGCTATTTCTGCCAGAACGTGTGATTTAAGAGACGTTTGGCTTCTATTTTTAACAGGTCTGCTTACCATATAGGGGTCTCCATAACACACATACATACATAATACACAAGGCATCTAAGTGTAATTTGAGGGATTTTAGCTACTATTTCTACCAGATCGAACGATAGCATAAGAGGCTCACTTTGTCTCATATAAAAAGATATACAAACAAGACAGTACAGTGTGATTTGAGGGAGATTTGGCTGCTATTTCTACCAGATCGTGTCATTAGAGAGACGTTTGGCTGCTGTTTTTAACACAGCTAGTTACCACGTAGAGGTCTCGCTCATTGGCTCATACATAAGAGAGAAGGTTGTGATTTGAGGGAGATTTTGGCTGCTATTTCTACCAGATCGTGTCATTAAAGAGACGTTTGGCTGCTATTTTTAACACGGCTAGCTACCACGTAGAGGTCTCGCTCATTGGCTCATACATAAGAGAGAAGGTTGTGATTTGAGGGAGATTTTGGCTGCTATTTCTACCAGATCGTGTCATTAAAGAGACGTTTGGCTGCTATTTTTAACACGGCTAGCTACCACGTAGAGGTCTCGCTCATTGGCTCATACATAAGAGAGAAGGTTGTGATTTGAGGGAGATTTTGGCTGCTATTTCTGCCAGATCGTGTCATTAAAGAGACGTTTGGCTGCTATTTTTAACAGGTCTAGTTACCACGTAGAGGTCTCACTCATTGGCTCATACATAAGAGAGAAGGTTGTGATTTGAGGGAGATTTTGGCTGCTATTTTTAACAGGTCTAGTTACCACGTAGAGGTCTCGCTCATTGGCTCATATATAAGAGAGAAGGTTGTGATTTGAGGGAGATTTTGGCTGCTATTTCTACCAGATCGTGTCATTAAAGAGACGTTTGGCTGCTATTTTTAACAGGTCTAGTTACCACGTAGAGGTCTCGCTCATTGGCTCATACGTAAGAGATAAGGTTGTGATTTGAGGGAGATTTTGGCTGCTATTTCTACCAGATCGTGTCATTAAAGAGACTTTTGGCTGCTATTTTTAACAGGTCCAGTTACCACGTAGAGGTCTCGCTCATTGGCTCATACATAAGAGAGAAGGTTGTAATTTGAGGGAGATTTTGGCTGCTATTTTTAACAGTTCTAGTTACCACGAAGAGGTCTCGCTCATTGGCTCATACATAAGAGAGAAGGTTGTGATTTGAGGGAGATTTTGGCTGCTATTTCTAGCAGATCGAACGTCAACGTAAGAGGCTCTCGTGTATCCCGCAACAGCCCGACACTCCGCCACCCCCACCTCTTCTTCTTCTCGGGATTTCCACTGATCTTTGCTCGCGGGCCGCACCGTGCCGCTCCGTTCTGCTCCGTTCTGTTCCGATGAATCACTGTCAGACCCAGTCACTCTGACACCGGTTGCTAAGGCAACACCCAATCAGAGCCTCCCACCCTCCTACCACCAACTTTCTCCCACCGACACAATACCTCCACTCTGCCTCCTCCTCCTCCTCCTCCTTCCCTCAGACTCACGTACGCGCTGTTCCATTCCGCAACTACCCTCCCCTTTCCTCCGGCTCCATTGCTTGCAGCATTAAACATGCTTTGTCGTCATCAGCAGCAGCATTTTCGTCATATATGCGTGTGTGTGTGTATGTATCTATGTATATATCCTAACATGCTTTATGTGTATGTAAATATATATATATGTGTGTGTGTATACTGGTTGTCCATAAATTGCCTTTACAATCTGAAGTTTGAAAGTGTAAAAGTTGTAAAGATAATTTAGAGACGTCCAAATTTATGTATGTATGTACCCTTCTGCGTTCTGTATGTAGGTATGAATGTATGTGTACATGTATGTATGTATTACTGCTTATATACTGTCCTTATATTCCCTTTACAATCTGAAGTTTGGAAGTGTAAAAGTTGTAAAGATAATTTAGAGACACTTAGTATACGTCCAAATTTATGTATGTATGTACCCTTCTGCGTTCTGTATGTAGGTATGAATGTATGTGTACATGTATGTATGTATTACTGCTTATATTCTGTCCTTATATTCCCTTTACAATCTGAAGTTTGGAAGTGTAAAAGTTGTAAAGATAATTTAGAGACGACTAGTACACGTCCATATTTGTGTATGTATGTACCCTTCTGCGTTCTGTATGTAGGTATGAATGTATGTGTACATGTATGTATGTATTACTGCTTATATTCTGTCCTTATATTCCCTTTACAATCTGAAGTTTGGAAGTGTAAAAGTTGTAAAGATAATTTAGAGACACTTAGTATACGTCCAAATTTATGTATGTATGTACCCTTCTGCGTTCTGTATGTAGGTATGAATGTATGTGTACATGTATGTAGTATTACGCTTATATACTGTCCTTATATTCCCTTTACAATCTGAAGTTTGGAAGTGTAAAAGTTGTAAAGATAATTAGAGACACTTAGTATACGTCCAAATTTATGTATGTATGTACCCTTCTGCGTTCTGTATGTAGGTATGAATGTATGTGTACATGTATGTATGTATTACTGCTATATTCTGTCCTTATATTCCCTTACAATCTGAAGTTTGGAAGTGTAAAAGTTGTAAAGATAATTATAGAGACACTTAGTATACGTCCAATGATGTATGTATGTACCCTTCTGCGTTCTGTATGTAGGTATGAATGTATGTGTACATGTATGTATGTATTACTGCTTATATACTGTCCTTATATTCCCTTTACAATCTGAAGTTTGGAAGTGTAAAAGTTGTAAAGATAATTTAGAGACGACTAGTACACGTCCATATTTGTGTATGTATGTATGTATGTACTTTTCTGTGTTCTGTACGTAGGTATGAATGTATGTATGTATTTCTGCTTATATGCTGTATGTGTGTGCTGGTTGTCCTTATATTCCCTTTACAATCTGAAGTTGGAAATGTGGAAGTTGTAAAGATAATTTATGGACACATTGTATATGTACATATTTCTGTGTACTCTGCGTATGTATTTATGGTTACATGTTTTGTGTGTGTGTGAGTATAAAATCAAAATAAGCAACAATTTGCTAATTTTGATTTTATTCACCTTGTCCATAAATTACTCTTACAATTTAAACTGCGGAAGTGTGGAATTGTGTAAAAATAAATTATGGACACTTTGTATATATATATATATATATATACATATATATGTGTGAGTTCGTGTGTGTGTGTACTCTTTAGTGTTCTGTGCGTAGGTATGAATGTATGTGTACATGTATGTGTGTTTATGCTAACATACTTTATTGGAGTGGGGTGTATGTATATATATATATATATATATATATATATATATTTACTCTGTACTCTTTTACTTGTTTCAGTCATTTGACTGCGGCCGTGCTGGAGCACCGCCTTTAGTCGAGCAACTCGACCCCGGGACTTATTCTTTTTGTAAGCCCAGTACTTATTCTATCGGTGTCTTTTTGCCGAACCGCTAAGTAACGGGGACATAAACACACCAGCATCGGTTGTCAAGCAATGCTAGAGGGACAAACACAGACACACAAACATATACACACACATACATATATATAGCCCAATAGATAATATACGTCTACCAAATCCACTCACAAGGCTTTGGTCGGCCTGAGGCTATAGTTGAAGACATTTGCCCAAGATGCCACGCAGTGGGACTGAACCCGGAACCATGTGGTTGGTTAGTAAGCAACTTACCACACAGCCACTCCTGCGCCTATATATATATAATATGAATAAATAAATTTTAATTCTAATAGTACAAGCAGCCCAATACATAATATAAATTCTTTACTACAGACCAGGGGAGGTAAACGCTATTCAACTCCAAATTTCCAACCCAGAAATTTTCCCCCTACCTTCAAAAGTCACTAAGAATAGTATCTGGTTCGTAATCCCTTTCGGAAAACAAATTAAATCGAACCTTCCCTTGCAGTTCCGTGAAGCTGTTGCTAGGAACTTTCCTCAAAATTCTAGATATTATTCTATTATCAATTCCCACATAGTTAGAACCGATTTCTCTAACACTAGAAATCTTTCACAAATTATATCTTCTCACAATGGATGGAAGCACTCCGTCGGTTACGACGACGAGGGTTGATCCTGCTCGTGAAATTAACGTGTAAGTGGCTGAGCACTCCACAGACACGTGTACCCTTAACGTAGTTCTCGGGGATATTCAGAGTGACAAGGCCGGCCCTTTGAAATACAGATACAACAGAAACAAGAAGTAAGAGTGAGAGAAAGTTGTGGTGAAAGAGTACAGCAGGGATCACCACCATCTCCTGCCGGAGCCTCGTGGAGCTTTAGCTGTTTTCGCTCAATAAACACTCACAACGCCCGGTCTGGGAATCGAAACCGCGAGACCGCTGCCCTAACCACTGGGCCATTGCGCCTCTCTTCTCACAATACCAAGCTGCTAAATAAAGGTTCTTCACCCGGGAGTTCCAGCATTAATCTTGCTAATTCCAACCCCTCATACAATTATAATAATAAGAATAATATTAATAATAATAGTAATGGTGATAATAATGATAATAATAGTAATAGTGGTGTTAATAACAATGGTAATGTTAATATATTTCTTTACTGCCCAGAAGGGGCTAAACACAGAGGGGACAAACAAGGACAGACGAAGGGATTGAGTCGATTATATCGCCCCCCAGGGCGAAACTGGTACTTTATTTATCGACCCCGAAAGGACGAAAGGCAAAGTTGACCTCGGCGGAATTTGAACTCAGAACGTGTTAATAATAATAGTAATAACGGTATTATTGTCGATAGTATTATTAGTTGTATTAATAATAATAATAATAATAATAATAATAATAATAATAATAGCAATAAAAACATGGTTTTGATCTCTGAGGACAACCCGAACAGAATTAAATTTATGTCTAATGATTCTAAGATCAAGAATTCTATATACCAGTTTAAAATTTCTTCCGGTACCGATGTCTTCTTCTATATAGGTGCATCCACTTCCTAGTTATCCAAGAGAATTTCAAAGCATTATTCATCATTTATGGATAGCAGAAAACGCCATAGTACAGGGCTAAGTAAATTGGTTTGGCATCTTAAAGACAACAATAATGATTTTAAGTTAGATTGGTTCATCCTCTCCGTATCTTTTCCTTACGATAAGGGCAAGGGATTTTGTAACATTTGCAACTCTGAACTCTTCCATATTCTCTTCTCTAAGAATCACCTTGTTTACACACTCATAAAGCGATCTTACAAATGTAAACACTGACAGAAACATACCTTTAGCTCATATATGTGATTTTACCAGTCTTTATAGTTTGAACAGTTAGTTTAACTTGCACTTTACTTCAATAGAGAAATCTACTTCTAAGCCTTCGAACATTTTTTCAACCAACGTATCCCCCTTTATTTGTTCTCTACATATTATTTCTTTAACCCTTCTCTTCCTACTATCTGCCTTTCACGTCAATTCTACTAACGGTTTTTTTAAAACACTTATTAACGTTTTATTTATCATGTAGGCAGTCATCGTAATTGCACTTCCACATGATGATATATATATATAAGTATAGGCGCAGGAGTGACTATGTGGTAAATAGCTTGCTTACCAACCACATGGTTCCAGGTTCATTCCCACTGCATGGCACCTTGGGCAAGTGTCTTCTACTATAGCCTATATATATATATACATATATATAATATTAATTAGAGACAAAACCACTATTTTGCAAATCAAACAAGGAAAGACTTAATACATAAAAAAATTTTAATATAAAGTAAATAAATCGCCACTACAATTGTTTCCTGTCTTCAAATGACATTCATCAGGTGGATTTCGTATCTTCTATTCAATTTAAATAACTTTAAAATTGAATAGAAGATACGAAATCCACCTGATGAATGTCATTTGAAGACAGGAAACAATTGTAGTGGCGATTTATTTACTTTATATTAAAATTTTTTTATGTATTGATTAAGTCTTTCCTTGTTTGATTTGCAAAATAGTGGTTTTGTCTCTAATTAATATTATATAATATTTTACTATAAAATTGGATTCAATCCTAAATCTGATTTTTCCCTGTAAATTTGAATTTATTCCCTAATATTTATTATTATATATACATATATATATATATTTGTCCCTCTAGCATTGCTTGACAACTGATGCTGGTGTGTTTACGTCCGCATCACTTAGCAGTTCGGCAAAAGAGACCGATAGAATAAGTACTAGGCTTACAAAGAATAAGTCCTGAGGTCGATTTGCTCGACTAAAAGGTGGTGCTCCAGCATGGCTACAGCCAAATGACTGAAACAAGTAAAAGAGTAAGAGTATCCAGTGTTGAGTCACAAAATAATGACAATTTTATTGGCCTTAGTTTTTGACTTACCCTCCTATATACAAGGGTGAGTCAAAAATTAATGCAGATAGAAATTGTATCATTTTCTGAGTCACACTTGAATCACTGAAAAATGCTGAGCATGAAGAGAAGATGAAGCCGAATTGGGAAAAGAATTACAAGCAAAAGACTCAGACATGTTCTCTCATCAATTATTGACCAAATATCACCACAAATGTGTTTAGAAGTGGAATGATGTTCCTGGTGCCTTGGGTGAGTGTCTTCTGCTGTAGCCTCGGGCCTACCAAAGCCATTGTTAAGTTAAGTTAAGTTAAGTAAATTTTTTTGGCTCAAAAAGCAAAAAAGCAAGGCCATGTAGGGGGACGTGGAGTTATGTACAGGGAGGGTGTTCATGCAAAGAGTTCAGGCCATTTCTGGTCAAGAGAGACTTTGAACCGAGCGGTCGTCGGCATCTTCACTATCTCGTCCGGCAGCTTATTCCACGGATCCGCAACCCGGACGGAGAAAGCCCCTCTCCCTCGATTGAGATGAAATCGTCGCAGATAGAGCTTTTCGGAGTGACCCCGCAGCCGATGCTCTGGAGCAGGAGTGAAGAACAGCTCTTTCGAGAGGTTACACTTTCCGCTTATGATGTTGTGAGCAAGAATGAATCATATATATATATATAATATATATATATATATATATATATATGTATGTATATATGTGTATATATAAGTTAAGTTAACTTTTTGGGCTCAAAAAGCAAAAAGCAAGGCCATGTAGGGGGACATGGAGTTATGTACAGGGAGGGTGTTCATGCAAAGAGTTCAGGCCATTTCTGGTCAAGAGAGACTTTGAACCGAGCGGTCGTCGGCATCTTCACTATCTTGTCTGGCAGCTTATTCCACGGATCCGCAACCCGGACGGAGAAAGCCCCTCTCCTTCGATTGAGATGAAATCGTCGCAGATAGAGCTTTTCGGAGTGACCTCGCAGCCGACGCTCTGGAGCAGGAGTGAAGAACAGCTCTTTCGAGAGGTTACACTTTCCGCTTATGATGTTGTGAACGAGAATGAGATCACCACGGCGGCGGCATTTTTCTTGAGAATAAAGGTCGTGCGTCTTCAGCCTTTCTTCATAAGACAAATGCTTGAGACCAAAAACCATGCGGGTAGCCAGCTTCTGGCTACCCACATTGTGAATGGATTTGGTTGATGGAAACTGAAAGAAGCCCATTGTAGGCGTGGCTGTGTGGTAAGTAGCTTGCTTACCAACCACATGGTTCCAGGTTCAGTCCCATGGCATGACACTTTTGGTGAATGTCTTCTGTTATAGGCTTGAGCTGACCAAAGCCTTATGAGTGGATTTGGTTGACGGAAACTGAAAGAAGCCCACCATATGTATGTGTATGTGTCTGTGTCTGTGTCTGTCTCCCCACCATTGCTTGACAACTGATGTTGGTGTGTTTACATCCATGTAACTTAGTGGTTCGGCAGGGAGACTGATAGAATACTTGCTGGGCTTACAAGGAATGGGTTCTGGGGTTGATTTCTTCAACTAAAGGTGATGCTTTATCATGGCCCCAGTCAGGTGACTGAAACAAGTAAAAAAGTATATATATATATGATGATATATATATATATATATATATATATATATATATATATATATATATATAGGCCTTATGATACTTTTGTAAATGTCTACCATAATAGGCTAATATTGGTAAAATGAGACATACTTATCTATATGGCCGAAACAGCTGTAAGATGTAATCTATACTTATATTTATATTTACTTATATTTATATTCTCTTTTTTATATATTTTCTACTTATTATACAATATTACTCTTTTATGTATACTTTTTTATGTACATTCCTTTGTGTACACTGATTTGTTCTGCTTTTTTATGTTTAACCCTACAGTCTCTTATGTGGTGGTTTAATAAAGTATGTGATTGAGTATTATCTGGTAATTGATATTTGATTTAGATGTATTTCTCCATTTTCTTATCTTGTATGTATATATATATATATATATATTATATATATATATATATTATTATATATATATATATATACATATTATATATATATATATAAATATGCATATATACAGGGTGAGGAAGCAAAATTTACAATATTTTGAGGCAGGGATTGAAAGACAGTATATGACCAATTATTTTATTGAAAGTTATGAGAATTTATTTGCCACAAGAAAATTTACATAATAGAAAATGTTTTTTATTCTCTGTGTCCTCCTTCTTTCTCAATAACTGCCTTCACACGCCTCCTGAAACTTGTACAAGTGTTCCTCAAATATTCGGGAGACAACTTCTCCCATTCTTCTGTAATAGTATCTTTAAGAGAGTCGACATTGCTGTGTGATGTTCTTTTGGTAGCATGTTCTAAAACGCCCCAAATAGCAAAATCCAGAGGGTTTAGATCTGGGTTAGAAGGCGGCCATAAACATGATTCCCAAAATTCGCTAAAGTTGGATTTGCAGAAATCTTGTATTTTTCTGGCTGTGTGGGCTGGAGCACCATCCTGTGTCCATACATAATTACCATTGGGTAGTTTGCTTTAAGCCATGGCAATACCTCGTATCTCAGAGTCTTGTAGTAAGTATTAACATTGATCTTTTCATCAGCTTTGTAGAATTTTATAGGCATTTTCTTTCCATCGGAAGCCACAACACCAAAAGCCATAACTTGAGCAGGATGTTTTGTTTTGAATGTCCTCTTAACCTCAGCTGTTGATTTTGCAATAAATCTGTCATTTTTGCGGTTCAGAACAGCATCGACAGTGAAGATCTTTTCATCTGGAAAGATTGTTACAATGGAGGACTTTTTCTTGAACCATGTAATAATTTTCTTACACCTCTCCAATCTCTTTTCCTTCATAGCTGTTGTCAACAAATGTTTTGGTGTTCTTGTGTAAGATTTTAACCTCAAATCATATTTTACTGCATTTCTAATGGTCTTCTTGTCTACCTCAAGTTCAATTGCCATTTTTCTCATGGATTTGGTTGGATCCTCTAGGATTTGGGATTTGAGAGCTTGAATAAAAGCTTTGGTACGTTTTTTGTTGATTCCTCCACTTCCAGACTTCCTCGTCATAGTTTTGCTCATAGTCATTCTATTCTTTACATTATAAACAGTCTTTATGGACACTCCTACTATCCTTGAAATCTCCTTTGGTATGACAAGTGCATTCAGCAAATCACACCCTCTTTGACGTTTGCTTTCCTGATTACTCATATGGGCAAAAGTTTCTGAAAAGGTAAGGATAATAATGTAGTCAGTTGGCCTTACTCAATTTAAGAACCAAATCTCTCCTTCAACAAACTCCCTACTGTTTTAAAAATAGGGACCACATGAGCCTATAAAGTAGGGACCACATGAACCTATAAAGTAGGGACCACATGAACAAATTAGGGAGCTTCTATGTAATCACTTGACCTTACTCAATGTAACAACCAAAGCTGTTTCTCAACAGACTCCCAAGTGTCTCTGAGTATGACATCAGTATATGCTAGGTTTCAAAACAATTGACTTAGTGCCTCCTGAGAAAAACCAACATTTTTTGCTTCTTCACCCTGTCTATAAAGCACCCACTAGATTCTCGGAGTGGTTGGTGTTAGAAAGGGCATCCAACTGTAGAAATATTGCAATATCAGTCTGGAGCCTGGTGCAACCACTGGATCCCCAGGCCACAGTCAAACCGTCCAACCCATGCCAGCATGGAAAACGGATTTTACTATGAGACAATGATGATGATGATGATATATATATATATATATTGTCTTGCTCCCTATTTTTAGGACAGTAGGGAGTTTGTTGTTAAACTGAGTCAGGCCAAATGACTTCATAGAACCTTCTTCACAGGCTCATCTGGCCCCTATTTTATAGGTTTATGTGGTCCCTATTTTTCAGACAATAGGGAGTTTGTTGTTAAACTGAGTCAGGCCAACTGACTTCATAGAACCTTCTTCACAGGCTCATCTGGCCCCTATTTTATAGGTTTATGTGGTCCCTATTTTTCAGACAATAGGGAGTTTGTTGTTAAACTGAGTAAGGCCAACTGACTTCATAGAACCTTCCTCACAGGCTCATCTGGCCCCTATTTTATAGGTTTATGTGGTCCCTATTTTTAGGACAATAGGGAGTTTGTTGTTAAACTGAGTAAGGCCAACTGACTTCATAGAACCTTCCTCACAGGCTCATCTGGCCCCTATTTTATAGGTTTATGTGGTCCCTATTTTTTGGACAGTAGGGAGTTTGTTGTTAAACTGAGTCAGGCCAACTGACTTCATAGAACCTTCCTCACAGGCTCATCTGGCCCCTATTTTATAGGTTTATGTGGCCCCTATTTTTAGGACAGTAGGGAGTTTGTTGAAGGAGAGATTTGGTTCTTAAATTGAGTAAGGCCAACTGACTACATAGAAGCTCCCTAATTAGTTCATGTAGACCCTATTTTATAGGTTCATGTGGTCCCTATTTTTAGGTTCATGTGGTCCCTATTTTTAGGACAGTAGGGAGTTTGTTGAATGAGAGTGTGTTGTTAAACTGAGTAAGGCCAACTGACTTCATAGAACCTTCCTCACAGGCCCATGTGGTCCCTATTTTTAGGACAGCAGGGAGTTTGTTGAATGAGAGTGCATTGTTAAATTGAGTCAGGCCATCGGACTTCATAGAACCTTCCTCACAGGCTCATCCGATCCCTATTTCTAGGACAGTACGGTGTGTGTCAATTGTATATATTTGACTGCTATTTTCAGCATACTATGTCACTTCCCAGCAAGCCATCTGTCTTCCCCTTAATGACTCATAAGGGTGCCGTCGGTTTACAGAACATGGAAAGGGAGAGGCTATTTAAATGTGTATTGTCTTGATTTCTAAATTGCTGCAATTAGCATCGTTCGTTTTGAATGGAGGTGGATGGGGGTGAGGTGGAGGAGACATTGACGAATGCATGCCCAGATATATGTGTCAGTATGGGGGGGGTTTGATGGTAGGAGGGCTGTGTGTGTGTGTTTAGGTATGTGTTTATTTTTTATTGAATGTGTATGTGTACGTGTTTATACTTCGCTTGTGTGTAAACGTTATACGTCTATATGAATGTGTGTCTGTGTGTCTGCGTACACATTCATATATGTGAGTGGCTGTGTGGTAAAGTAGCTTGCTTACCAACCACATGGTTCCGGGTTCAGTCCCACTGCGTGGCACCTTGGGCAAGTGTCTTCTACTATAGCCTCGGGCCGACCAAAGCATTGCGAGTGGATTTGGTAGACGGAAACTGAAAGAAGCCCGTCGTATATATGTATATATGTATATATATATATATATATATATATATATATATATATATATATATATATATACATATATATACATATATATATATTATGTATATATATATATATATATATGTATGTATATATGTATGTATATATATATATATATATATATATATATATATATATTATATATATATATATATATATATATGTTGTGTTATATATATATATATATATATAGCAAAAACTGTCTGATGAACGGCAACGAGAAACTCAGAGTAACAGATTTTGTTGAATTTTCTGCTGCTTAAAATAAAGCATATTACTCTACCACTGGTATTTGAGTACTCTTTTTTCCACCTTGTTTCACATTTATGTGTTTACTCCGGTATGTATGTATATATATATATGAGCGTGTTTGTGTGTCTGTGTTTGTCCCCCCAACATCGCTTGACAACCGATGCTGGTGTGTTTACGTCCCCGTAACCTAGCGGTTTGGCAAAAAAAAAGAGACCGATAAAATAAGTACTAGGCTTACAAAGAATAAGTCCTGGGGGGGGGGTCGATTTGCTCGACTAAAAGGCGGTGCTCCAGCATGGCCACAGTCACATGACTGAAACACATCAACTCACAAGGCTTTGGTCGGCTCGAGGCTATAGTAGAAGACACTTGCCCAAGGTGCCACGCAGTGGGACTGAACCCGGAACCATGTGGTTGGTAAGCAAGCTACTTACCACATATATATATAATATATATACGACGGGCTTCTTTCAGTTTCCGTCTACCAAATCCACTCACAAGGCTTTGGTCGGCCCGAGGCTATAGTAGAAGACACTTGCCCAAGGTGCCACGCAGTGGGACTGAACCCGGAACCATGTGGTTGGTAAGCAAGCTACTTACCACACAGCCATGCCTACGCCTATAAGAAATTTATTTTCCTAAATGACTCTCCCCAGACACACAACAGAATATGCTTCAACACACGAACTCATATAAAGAATCTTGCAAACCAAATCCCAAAACGGATTTCCATATTCGTTTCGCTTTCTCGCGATAGCCATGTCTATTTTTATACTCTCCACCCAAGACTGTTTTTTTTTTAGATCCGTTATCGATCTGGTCGTTATATCAAACCTACGATTTGCTTCCGTCATTCCTTCAAGACGTCAATATTTTTTAGAGATTCATTTATTTATAGTCGCGTAAGCATTTTTGTTTACGCGAGCGGATATAAATATTTTCGTTGCCAATGACAACGGCTGTTGTGACGTATCGCGCTCTCCCCCCCGCCGTCAGCCGTCATTATTTTCGTCCTGCGCAAAATGCGGCTATAATATATATATATATATA
>NW_021831946.1:32500-33843 GCF_006345805.1 Octopus sinensis | reverse complement strand
ATTAGTTTTCTCCTAGCGTTTCCAGACTACGAAAATGCTGGTCCATAAAGGAACGCGACCA
The DNA here is from genome assembly GCF_006345805.1 of Octopus sinensis. Lineage (NCBI taxonomy): Eukaryota > Metazoa > Mollusca > Cephalopoda > Octopoda > Octopodidae > Octopus > Octopus sinensis. The sequence goes on along the minus strand of NW_021831946.1, from coordinate 33,782 downwards.
GCGTTCTACAATAACATTTCTCGACATTTTTTAATGTCGAGAAGAAAAATACACAAATTAAATAGGGTTGAAACTGCCACTAGGGGCGAATTCCTCCCTTGGAAAAGCACTCAAACGAAAGTTGGGTGCCTTACACACCTTATTTACAAAAATGTACACAAAATATGGGCTATAAATAGTCAAAATAAACGATTACCTTCGGAGCCGAGGTGATAGCACGTCCGTAGATGGATAGATAGATAGATAGATAGATAGATAGATAGGTAGGTAGGTAGGTAGGTAGGTAGGTAGGTAGGTAGGTAGATAGATAGATAGATAGATAGATAGATAGAAAGATAGATAGATAGATAGATAGGTAGGTAGGTAGGTAGGTAGGTAGGTAGATAGATAGATAGATAGATAGATAGATAGATAGATAGGTAGGTAGGTAGGTAGGTAGGTAGATAGATAGATAGATAGATAGATAGATAGGTAGGTAGGTAGGTAGGTAGGTAGGTAGGTAGGTAGGTAGATAGATAGATAGATAGATAGATAGATAGATAGATAGATAGATAGTAGGTAGGTAGGTAGATAGATATGTTTCTTTATTAGCCACACAGGGCTGCACACAGATAGAACAAATTACAAGGTAGAGCTTTTCTTTTGAAGGTTTAGAAAAAAAAAAAAAAAAGGAAGGGGGAGTTTCGATCAAAAGGGATCGTAAAAGGAGAGAAAGAGGACAAAAAAAGGGGGGGTTAAAAAAAAAAGGGGGAGAGGAAAAAAAAATTGATCAATAGGTATCGTTATCACAGAAATGTCAATATGAAGTGTAAAGGGGAGGACAGGTGAGGTTTACCCGTGGAAAGAAAAGCCTACGGAAAAGACCACGGTAACCTCGGTCAATGAAGTCACATTTTATATTTCTTTTTTTTTTTTTTTTTTTTTTGCAAATAAGCAACTCTCTGTTTTCGATTTCTGGGTTCATAGGACTATGCTCAAGGTGGCTTCGTCATTCATACGTGCCATTCTTGCTACATTCACCCATCTTTTTTTAAAACATTCGCTAGTCAAAACTTGCCTCTCTACTCTCACTTTCCTTTTCAAGTGGTGCTTGAAGAAGTTGATGAGAGATTGATCAGAGAGGAAAGTGTTTGTCTCCAATCCTTTCAGACGCGTCCACCAGATACATTCTTTCGCCATAGCCACAAGGATGATGAAAATAGCTCTTCCTTCCCGTTTGAAGGAAGGAGGCGTGACAAAATACTGACGATAGACTCAGCTGATAAACCGACTCGTCACACAC
>NW_021831946.1:7500-27500 GCF_006345805.1 Octopus sinensis | reverse complement strand
TAGCATTCCAATCCCCCACTAAGAGTAAAGGACGAGACGTTCCCAAGAAAACTTCTAGACGTTGAAAGAAATCCGCCCGACCTGTTAAGGGCGGTGCGTAAACTGATACGAGCGAAAAGCGCACCCATTGCTGCCGTCGACATCCAGGACGACCAGTCTACCCTCCGGGTCTACGAATATTGTCCTTACTTTGAGATCCAGACTCTTGTGAAAAAGTACCGCGGTGCCACTACCGCCCATTCTCGGCAGACAGGGGGAAAAATAAATGTTGTACTGTCCGCCAAACATGGTCTTTAGGGCCCGCGGATTGTGGAGTCTGGTCTCGCTTATGGCTATGATTTCTAACTTATGTGACTTTATGTCATTTAAGAGGTACCCTTGTTTCCAAGGGGACCCCAAGCCACGCGCATTTACACAACCAATCTTGATCATAGTTCTAATGAATTAGAATACAGAGGGTTACTTACTGCTTTCTCCTCCGTTTTTGCTTTCTCCTCCGTTGGTTTGTCCTCGAGTAGATCCCAGTACAGTTTCTTTGTGAGATATTTTTGGCATTTACCAACCGCACTGGGGAAAATGCCTTTGAGTGTGTGGTGCAGACTTTTGGAGATGTGTAATATTTTGATGTGGTCTGGTGGTGTTGTGTATGGGTGATTGTTTGTTTTTATGTCATCTTCTGTTATGTTTGTTTTTGATTGGATGTATTCCATTAAATTTGTGTTTTTGGTGTCTATGGCTGTGAGCATGTTTGCTGTATATGTTTTGGTGGTGTTGGTGTGGCTGTTGTTTGCGTTGGGTTTTGAAATGTCTTCGGGAGATGTATGTCCCCCTGCTTTGTTCGTGTTTGCATTTGGTTGGTGTTGTTTCTGGTTTTTTTTTCTGCTCTTTATTTTCCTTCTTTTTGTAGCTATTTGCCATTCCTCACTGGTTTCGTCTTCCGACGAAATTTCTGAGGAATCAGAAGGGGGTAGGGGTATGTTGTGGGCTTCTATGTATGTCTGTGTAAGTGGTTGTGTTGTTGTTTTTCGTTGTTGTTGGTTGTTGAGTGTTTGTGTGTGTGTTGAGTGCGGTATAAGGGATGGGGGATCAGTTTGTGTGTGTTTTCTTTGTTTTTCTGTTCCTTTGGGTTTTGCTGTTGTTGGTGGTGTTGGTATTTTTCCAGGTGTTGAGTGGTTTTTGGTTGATGACGGATTAGCTTGGTGTGCTTCTCTTGTCGTCTTCTGTGTTGATGGTGGTGTGGGTAGTAGAGCTTTTTTTCCGGAGTGCTTTGGTTGTGGTAGTGGTTGTTGTTGTTGCTCTTGGTGTGCAGTGGTTGGGCACGTCTTTTTCAAGTGTGTTTCGCTTCCACACAAATAGCAGCGTGGTCGCCTGCCCTCAACCACTATATAGAGTTTGTAGCCTCCTGGCAGTTCTATAGAGGTGGGTATCTTCTCTCTTGCTGCTTCATCCAATTGAAGCAGGAATTCGATTGATTTGCCCACATAGTCTTTCTCTCCTAGAACCGCGATTTCCAGGATGTTTGTCTCTGACATTGTCTCTGACATTTCAAAGCAGATGGCAGAGACCAACCATTGTGTTTCGACATCAAATGGTATGTTTTTTATTTGGACTTTCGTGACCCTTTTGTTTAAATAGACTGGTATCATTACCAAGTCGTCCGAATGTAGCTCCAATGTGGAAAAACGTTTTGCTAAACTTTCGTTGAGGAAACGTACTTGGACTGTACCAAATTTGTTTCCCCAACTAATATATTCCTTGGAGTCCCATGCAGGACGAAGGCATTTTTCGATTTTTTCCTGCGGTGCATTTTTTGTTCTTCTTGTTTTTTTTTTTATACTTTATAATTATTGTTTTTTTTTTGGTGTTTTCCACGATGTGTTGTGGAATGTGAAGGTGCAATTTGTCTCCTTCTTTGGAGAAGAGTGCCTTTGTGCGGTTATATCTCTGTGGGGTGAATGTTACAATTGTTCTTTTTTGTTTTGTTACGTCCGCAAAATTCGTTTTGAATTTGGCAGTAGAAGTGTTAATTGTGGCAGTGTTAATTGAAGTCATGGTAGTGGTTTGTGTGTTGGCGGTATTAGCAGTAGAAGGCTTGGATGTAGCATTTGACGTCGTAGTAGTGGTGTTGGTGTTGGCGGTGTTGTCTTTGGTAGGCGGCTTTGTGCCAATTTCGTTGTTGTTGTTGTTGGTGGTGATGGTGGTGGTGCTGGCATTCATGTTTTCGTTTGTATTCATTTTTGAAATCCCTTTCTCTGTCCCTTTATCATCAACAAGTGGTGTGGGGAGTGAGGGGAAATCTAAGTTAATGTCTTTGGTCGCGGCGATGGTGAATGCGGCGTTAGATTTGTTGTTGTTGTTGGTGGTGGTGGTGATGGTGGTGACAGCGGTGTTCACGCTGCGATGTTTAGTAGTTAGTGGTAGCAATAGTGTTTTGCTACCGTTCTGCATGACTGGCGGGCTAGCCACGTGGTTTCTAGTTGCCATTTTCAAAATGAAAAATGGCTAAAAAACCCACGAAAGTTTTGAAAGTTTTTTTGTAATTTCGCCCATACAGGGGCGGAATTCTACGTGAATAATTCTCAGGTTTTTTAGTGAATGAACTTGCACAACGATTAAAACAAAATATTTGACAACAAGGAGTTTTAAACATGTAAAAGTGGCCAACTTACGTGGAGCCGATATGACTATCGTCCGTCCAGGTAGATAGATAGATAGATAGATAGATAGATAGATAGATAGATAGATAGATAGATAGGTAGATAGATATGTTTCTTTATTAGCCACACAGGGCTGCACACAGATAGAACAAATTACAAGGTAGAGCTTTTCTTTTGAAGGTTTAAAAAATAAAAAAAAAAGGAAGGGGGGAGTTTCGATCAAAAGGGATCGTAAAAGGAGAGAAAGAGGACAAAAAAAGGGGGGTTAAAAAAAAAGGGGGAGAGAAAAAAAAAATTTAAAAAAATTGATCAATAGGGATCGTTATCACAGAAATGTCAATATGAAGTGTAAAGGGGAGGACAGGTGAGGTTTACCCGTGGAAAGAAAAGCCTACGGAAAAGACCACGGTAACCTCGGTCAATGAAGTCACATTTATATTTCTTTTTTTTTTTTTTTTTTTGCAATAAGCAACTCTGTTTTCGATTTCTGGGTTCATAGGACTATGCTCAGGTGGCTTCGTCATTCATACGTGCCATTCTTGCTACATTCACCCATCTTTTTTTAAAACATTCGCTAGACAAAAACTTGCCTCTCTACTCTCACTTTCCTTTTCAAGTGGTGCTTGAAGAGTTGATGAGAGATAGACCAGAGAGGAAAGTGTTTGTCTCCAATCCTTTCAGACGCGTCCACCAGATACATTCTTTCGCCATAGCCACAAGGATGATGAAAATAGCTCTTCCTTCCCGTTTGAGGAAGGAGGCGTGACAATATTGACGATAGACTCAGCTGATAAACCGACTCGTCCCACACGTGACAGCAGTTGTTCGACATAAGCCCACAGGTCGGAAATTGTTGGACACTGAACGAGTGCGTGCAGAACGGTTTCGTCGCTCTGACCGCATCTCGGGCAGGTCGGCCTCGTGTTTCTCGAGCCGTGTTTGTAGAGCTTATCCCGAACGGGTAGCGCTTCTCGGTAGCACTGCCAGGCCAGGGATAGGTAGATAGGTAGGTAGGTAGGTAGTTAGATAGATAGATAGATAGATAGATAGATAGATAGATAGATAGATAGGTAGGTAGGTAGGTAGGTAGGTAGGTAGATAGATAGATAGATAGATAGATAGATAGATAGATAGATAGATAGGTAGGTAGGTAGGTAGGTAGATAGATAGATAGATAGATAGATAGATAGATAGATAGATAGATAGATAGATAGATAGATAGATAACTTTCTTTTATTAGCCACACAGGGCTGAATACAGAGGGGACAAATACAAATGCAGAGCTTTTCTTTTCGAGGGTGGAAAAAAATAAAAAAATGTAAGATTGCGATCAAAAGGGATCGAGAGGAGGAAAAAAAAGGAAAAAAAGAAAATCGTGTATCACAGAAATAATGGTCTAAACATTGATATAACAAGATTGGGTTCATCCGTGGGAAGAAAAGCCTACAGAAAAGACCACGGGAACCCCAGTCAGGGAGGAAATAAACACATGAGGTCAAAAATGCTCTCTTTCTTTCTTTTTTACGATCTACAGGATCATGCTCAAAATGGTTTCGTTACTAGCACGCACCATCTTTGCAACATTTACCCATCTTTTTTTGAATATTTCGCGAGACAAAACTTCCCTCTCCATTCTCACCTTCCATTTCAAGTGGTACTTGAAAAAGTTGATGAGCGATTGGCCAGAGAGGTAAGTGTTTGTCTCTAATCCTTTCGCTCGAGTCCACCACACACATTCTTTCACCATGGCCACCAGTACGATGAAAACTGCCTTGCCTTCCCGGTTGAGGGAAGGGGGCGGAGCAATTCTCACGATAGACTCGGCCGATAGGCGGATTCGTCCCACACGTGACAGCAGCCGTTCGGCATAAGCCCACAGGTCGGAAATGGTTGGACATTGCACGAGTGCGTGCAGAACGGTTTCGTCGCTCTGACCACATCTCGGGCAAGTCGGTCCAGTGTGTCTGGAACCGTGTCTGTAGAGCTTATCCCGAACAGGTAATGCTTCTCGATAGCACTGCCAGGCCAGGGATCTTTGGTGATTGTTCATAGGTCCCGGCCCGAAAGTTGTCTTGAACAGGCGGGTCAGGTGTTCCTCGTCGACGCCCAGACTCTGCCCGAGTTCGTCGTCGCACCTCCCCTCCACTAATCCTCTATAGAATGCCTTTGTTGTGATGGAGTCGCACAAGTTCGATCCCGGACGGCAGAGTTGCTTGAGAGCAACGCGACACTCGCGGTGCCATTCGCCTAGCCTCGGTCTCTGCTTGATCCATGACTGTAGTTCGTCCAAGGAGACGAGCTGCGGGAAAGCGCGCCGCACAAAAGGCGACCATTCCTGTTCACCGTTGTCTATGAAGCGCCGGAGATGTCGCAGTCTCAGCGCATGTCTGCGCATCATCAACCACGGCATGCCCAGCCCTCCATTTAGCGGGTGTTGGCAGCAAATGGATCGCCTAACCATCGGAACGTTTCCCTTCCACAAGAAGCGGAAGAGTATGCGTTCCAGTTTGGTGATGGTAGGGTCGGGACAAGGCACGACGGTCAGACGATACTCGATGACGGATGCGATGTACGCGTTCGCCACCTCCGCCCGACCTTTTAGGGATAGCTTTCTCTCAGTCCATTTCTGGGTGAGAGTAGCCACCCTAGTCGTTATCTCGCCCCAGTTCTTCTCCATTTGGAGGTCCGGATCGAACCAGACCCCGAGCAATTTAACCGGTCCGTCCGTCGAGCGTCCCACGATGGAGACGCTGTTGGACGGCATGGGCTTGCTTCTCCAGGTGCCGAGCCGCAAGCCCACTGACTTTTCCCGGTTAATTTTTGCTCCCGTTACCGCTTCGTATTCTTTCAGTGTCTCGCCGACCAGCTCGATGTGCTCGTAGCTCGACACTATGACGGTGACGTCATCCGCGTATGCAGACACGCTCCTCCCTCCGCATCCCAGCTCTCGTGGGATGCCCCTCAGCGTCGCCAGTTTCCGCAGTAGTGACTCAAGAGTCAGTACATACAGCAGCGATGAGAGGGGGCATCCCTGACGAACCGAACGCATGATGTTAAAAGGTCTGGATAGATGACCATTTACGCGAACTACTGAGCGGATGCCGCTGTATAGGCAGCGATCCAACCGCGGAAAACTGGACCGAAACCAGCCGCTTTGAGGACAGCCTCCAAGTAGTGATGGTCTACCCTATCGAAGGCTTTTGATTGATCCAAATTGATCAGCGCCCCACCCATGCCAGGATTTTTAACTACCCTGTCTATGATGTAGCGCATCAGATGGAGGTTGTCATGAATACTTCTACCCGGCACGGCGCATGTTTGCGCCTTGTCGATTAGTTTCTTGATGACAAGCGCCAACCTCTCGGCTAACACCTTGGCCAAAATTTTCAAATCTGCGTTGAGCAGAGTGATGGGCCTGAAATTATCTATGACGTCCCCCTTGTTTGGGTCTTTCTTGATCAGTGCCACTGCTCCTCGCTTTACAAAAGCAGGAATACTCCCGTTCTGCTGCCAGTTGCAGTAGACAGCTGCCAAGACGCCTCCAAACAAGTCTGGCATATGAAAATAAAATTCGTAGGGCAGACCATCCAAGCCTGGTGACTTGTCTCTCGCGCAGCCTACCATCGCATCCTGTACGTCCGCAGCTGTGATAGGCTTTTCACAAGACTCCACCTCCCTTGCTGAGAGTCGTGGCAAGGCATGCAGGTAGGCACTAAAGTCCACTCTGCTTTCTGACTCACCACTTGTCCCAAACAGTTGGGTGAAGTGTTGTTGAAAAACCCCACACATCCTTTTAGGCTCGAGCAATTCGCGCCCCTGTTCATCTATAAGAGACTTGATGGTGGCTCTGTTGCCTCGTTGCGTCTCCACCACTCGGGCCTCTTGGGCGGCTCCAACTCCTTCGTTCCTCAGAGCACGCATCCTAGCTCTGACAACGCATCCTTCGTGTTTGGCGTTGAGGTGTTGGTCAAGGGCCAATCTCGCCGCCAGTACGTTGGACGCGATATCAGTTCTAAGTGCCTCTTCTAAAACCTTAACTAAATCTCCCTCTATTCTATTTCGGTCTAATGCTAGGGCTCTACTGTATCTGACTGATTCTGCTTTAATCGCTTTTTTTAGGGCATACCACCATCTGTTGTTGATGATGGTACCCGTCAAAGCTCTCTTAATTAATGTGCTGATCCGGTCCCTGTAAACCTGTCGTGCTGTAAAAGACGCGTTCAGTTTCCAGTAACCAGGACCCTGCCTATGTGTCTTATCTAAGTCAAGTGTACAAGTCACAAACTTGTGATCTGTGTAACTGACTATATGAAATTGTGGACAACCTACACTATTTTTATCTATTGTCCTACAGAAACTCTATCTAAGTATGATCTGGACGACCCGATGCGGTTACTCCATGTCCACATTGGCACATTCGGGTGGTCCAGTCGGTACCTGTCAGACAGTTGGAAACGTCTGAGCAGGTCTTTGAGGCATTTGCATCCCCTTCTATTGCTATCTCTGCCCACGTAGTCTAGATGCGTGTCCAGGGTGGCATTCCAATCCCCCACTAAAAGTAAAGGACGAGACGTTCCCATGAAAGACTCTAGACGTCGAAAGAAAAATGGTCGGCCTGTTAAGGACGGAGCATAAACTGCTATCAGTCGAAAAGCACACTCATTGCTGCCATCGACATCTAAAACGACCAGCCTACCCTCCGGTCTAGGAAATTTGCTCTTACTTTGAGATCCAGACTCTTCCGGATAAGCACCGCGGTGCCACCTCCGCCCATTCTCGGTAGACACGGAGAAAAATAAATGTTGAAATGTGTACCGAAAATGTGCTGGAGTGCCCGCAAGCTGTGGAGTCTGGTCTCACTGATGGCTATGATATTCAGATTTAGTGACTTGATGTCATTTAACAGGTAGCCTTGTTTCCAAGGCGACCCCAAGCCACGTACATTTATACTACCTATTCTGAGCATGTTCCGATAAAAGTGCAAAAAAGGAAAAGGAGAGAGAAAAGGTTACTTGTTTTTCGAAAGTTCTTTGTCTTTCACCTCACGGTCTTCTTCTATGAGGCTTTTATACAGTTTTTCGATGAGTACTTTTGAAATCTCCCTACTGCATCAGGGTAAAGAGATTTCAGGGTGCTGTATGTGTTCTGTGTCACGTGTATTATTTTAATGTGTTGTTTGTGGTGTTGTGTGTGGGTGGTTACTTGTTTTTATGTCGTTTTCAGTAATGTTTGTGTTTGACCTAATGTGTTCCATTAGGTCGTGGTTGTTTGTGTTTATGGCTGTCAACATTTTTGGGGGGTTTGATGATGGTGTGTTTGTGTTGATGTGTGTGTGTTTTCTGTGGATGTTTTTGTTTCGGGAGTGGTGTATCTTCCGCTTTGTTTTATTTTTCTTTTTTTTCCCCTTTTTCTTCTCCCCTGTGGCTATTTGCCAATCTTCCGTGTCTTCTTCGTCTAATGACAGATCAGACGAATCGGAGTCTGGAAGAGGGAAAGTATTGGGGTCTATTGTCGACTGTGTTGGTTTGTTGTTGGTGTTGGTTGGTGAGCGTTTGGTTGTGGTGTATGCGGTTTTGGATGTGGGGTTTGGGTATTTTGTGTTTGAGTGATTGGGGGTATTGTTGTGTGTTTAGGGTCTCAATTTTGTGGGGATTTGGAGTTGTTGTAATTGTTTCTTCATTTTTGCTGGGTGTCTTTTTGGCAGATGTCCTTGGTTTGGAGTTGGTATATTCTTGGTTGTTGTTGTTGGTGATGCTGCTTCTGTTCTTGGTGCTGCAGTTGGTGTGTTGTTTGTTTGGTGAGGTTTGTTCCTGCAAAAAGTGGTGTGTGGGTAGTAAACCTTGTTTATTTGTTTTTGTTTCCGGCTGTGTTGTTGTTGTGTTGTTTTCTTGCGGCAGATTTGCAGTTTTTTTTAGGTGTTGCTCACTGCCGCATGTGTAGCAACGTGGTCTTCTGCCATCGACGACCACATATAACTTGTGGTCGTCTGATACACATATCTGGGTGGGTATTTTTTTTATATCTTCATGATGTATATGTAGAAGAAATTCTACTTTTTTTCCCACCCAGTTTTTATGCTCTGTGACTGTGGTTTCCAAAATAGTATAATTCGCCATTTTTACGCATAAGGCCTTTACAAGCCATAGACTATTGGCTATTTTGGGGACATTGTTTAGAGTGATCTTAGTCACTTTCTGTCCCCGATAGCTTGGTGTAAGTTGGAGTTCATCTGAGTGAAGAGTTAGCGTTGAGAAATGTCTAGCTAACTCTTCGGTGTGAGAAACAACTTGTATGTGGGCAAATTTGTTCCACCAGGTTACATATTCTTTGTGATCCCAGATGGGTTTCAAGCACTTCTCTATTTTGCTTGTGTTGGCCTTCTCTGGGATTTTTGTTTTTTTGTTAACTATTTTATAAATGATTGTTCGTCTTTTTTCATTTTCCAAAATGTCTTCTGGTATGTTTATTTTTACTATACCTTCTGATTCTGTTATTTTGATGTTCGTGTCCTGTATTTGTTGAGCCGTAAAGTATATTGTTGTTTAATCGCCTCAGCGAAATTTGTTGTTGTTTTGTTATTTGTTGTTGCTTGTGGTGATGTTGTTGTTGGCTGCAGTTTGTAAAATTGGTGTGTTTGGTTCGATCGTGCAAGTAGGAAGGGGTGGAAAATTGCCTGCGTACTTTAGTCCTGCACTAGGGCAAATTTCGACATTTCGTTTGCTTGTCGTCGTTATTTTTTCACTTGTTGGTGATGGAGTGAGCAGTGGTTGAAGGGAATTGTTGTTGTCGTCGTTGTTGTTCTTGTTGTTGTTGTTATTGTCGTTCTTGGTGACGGCGGTGGTGTTGGTAGTATTAGTAGCATTGACGGCACGGTCTTTGGTGGCGGTGATGGTGATGTTGGTGTTGTTATTGGTGGCGATATCTTTAGTAGGGATAGCAGTTTAGTAGCAGATTCTGCCATGGTGTTGGTGGTGGTGGTGGACTCACTGATGGTGTTGACGGTGCTTGGCCTTGCGACCTTTGTTTTGTATTTGTTGCTGTTGATGGTGGTGGAGTTGTCAGGTTCGGCGTATGCTCACAGAGCATCCTGTTTTTCTGTTTCTGCGTCACGCTTGACTTGCACCTCAGCCTCGTGGTGGCCAGTGGCCATTTTGGAAATAAAATGGCTAAATGAAACCACGAAGGCTATGAGAATTTTTTCTTTTAAATTTTGCCCACAAGGGGCAAAATTTTGTGTCGATATTTATCAAAGGTTTACAGTGGATGTTGTTGCACAACTTTTAAGCACAAAATGTTTGTCAATATACACTTTTAAATAGTCAAAATAAATGATTACCTTCGGAGCTGAAACGACATCACATCCGTCAATAGAGATAGATAGATAGATAGATAGATAGATAGATAGGTAGATAGATAGATAGATAGATAGATAGATAGATAGATAGATAGGTAGATAGGTAGATAGATAGGTAGATAGATAGATAGATAGATAGATAGATAGATAGATAGATAGATAGATAGATAGATAGAAGACACACACACACACACACAACATATATATATATATATATATATATATATATATATATATATATATATATATGATAGATAGATAGATAGATAGATAGATAGATAGATAGATAGATAGATAGATAGATAGATAGATATATTGGCGCAAGAGTTCTAGTTTGCTTCCGAACCACATGGTTCTGGATTTAGTCCCACACCATGGCTCCTTGGCTAAGTGTCTTCGACCAAAGCCTTGTGAGTGGATTTGGTAAAAAGAAATTGAAAAAAAGCACGTTTGCGTTTATGTTTGTCTCCCCTTACCCTTTCACAACTGGTATTAGTGTGTTTAAGTCTTCGTAACTTGGCGGTTCAGCAAAAAGAACCAACAGAATAAATACGAGGCTTTTAGGTGGAGGGGAGCACTGGGTTTGATTCGTCCGACTGAAATTCAAGGCAGTGTCCGAGCATGGCCGCAGTTTGATGGAGGGGGAGGGGAGAGAGAGAGGGAGAAAGAGAGAGAGAGAGAGAGAGAGAGAGAGAGAGAGACTGACAGACAAAGCGACAGATATCTTCGTAAGTATCCTTTCCCGTATAAGCATCAGGGGCTGATATACTGGAAGATCTATCTATCTATTTATCTACCTACCTACCTACCTACCTACCTACCTACATACCTACCTACCTACCTATCCCTCTATCTATCTATCTATCTATCTATTTACCTTCTATCTATCTATCTATCTATCTATCTATCTATCTATCTATCTATCTATCTATCTATCTATCTACCTACCTACCTACATACCTACCTACCTACCTATCCCTCTATCTATCTATCTACCTATCTATCTATCTATCTACCTACCTACCTACCTATCTATCTATCTATCTATCTATCTGCATACGCGGACGACGTCACCGTCATAGTGTCTAGCCACGAGCATATCGAGCTGGTCGGCGAGACACTGAAAAACTACGAAGCGGTGACAGGAGCGAAAATCAACCGGGAAAAGTCAGTGGGCTTGCGACTAGGCACCTGGAGAAGCAAGCCCATGCCGTCCACTAGCGCCTCCGTTGTGGGACGCTGGACCGACGGCCCGGTTGAGTTGCTCGGGGTCTGGTTTGGTCCGGACCTCCAAGTGGAGAAGAACTGGAACGAGATAACGAGTAGGGTGGTCACTCTCGCCCGGCAATGGGCCGAGAGGAAACTGTCCCTAAAAGGTCGAGCGGAGGTGGCGAACACGTACATCGCATCCGTCATCTACTACCGCCTGACCGTCGTACCTTGTCCCGACCCTACCATCACCAAACTACAACGCATCCTCTTTCGCTTTTTGTGGAAGGATGCGTCCCGATGGTCAGGCGATCCATTTGCTGTCAACACCCGTTTAAAAGGAGGGCTGGGCATGCCGTGGTTGATGATGCGCAGACACGCGCTGAGACTGCGACATCTCTGGCTCTATGTAGACGACGGTGAACAGGTGTGGTCGCCGTTTGTGAGGCACGCTTTCCCGCAGCTCGTCTCCATGACCGAACTGCAGTCGTGGATCAAAAAGAGGCCGAGGAAGGGCGAATGGCACCGCGAGTGTCGCGTTGCTCTCAAGCAACTCTGCCGTCCTGGGTCGACCTTAAGTGACTTCAACACAACCAAGCATTCTATAGGGGTTTAGTGGAGGGGAGGTACGACGACGAGCTCGGGGCGAACCTGGACGTCGACGAGGAGTACCTGACCCGCCTGTTCAGGACGACTTTCGGGCCAGCCCATGGACAACTTCCAGAGATCCCTGGCCTGGCAGTGCTACCGAGAAGCGCTACCCGTTCGGGATAAGCTCTACAGACACGGCTCGAGAAACACGGGGCCGACCTGCCCGAGATGCGGTCAGAGCGACGAAACCGTTCTGCACGCACTCGTTCAGTGTCCAACAATTTCCGACCTGTGGGCTTGTGTCGAACAACTGCTGTCACGTGTGGGACGAGTCGGTTTATTCAGCTGAGTCTATCGTCAATATTGTCACGCCTCCTTCCTTCAAACGGAAGGAAGAGCTATTTTCATCATCCTTGTGGCTATGGCGAAAGAATGTATCTGGTGGACGCGTCTGAAAGGATTGGAGACAAACACTTTCCTCTCTGGTCAATCTCTCATCAACTTCTTCAAGTACCACTTGAAAAGGAAAGTGAGAGTAGAGAGGCAAGTTTTGTCTAGCGAATGTTTTAAAAAAGATGGGTGAATGTAGCAAGAATGGCACGTATGAATGACGAAGCCACCTTGAGCATAATCCTATGAACCCAGAAATCGAAAACAGAGAGTTGCTTATTTGCAAAAAAAAAAAAAAAAAAAAAAAAATATAAAATGTGACTTCATTGACCGAGGTTACCGTGGTCTTTTCCGTAGGCTTTTCTTTCCACGGGTAAACCTCACCTGTCCTCCCCTTTACACTTCATATTGACATTTCTGTGATAACGATCCCTATTGATCAATTTTTTTTCCTCCCCCCCTTTTTTTTAACCCCCCCTTTTTTTGTCCTCTTTCTCTCCTTTTACGATCCCTTTTAATCGAAACTCCCCCCTTCCTTTTTTTTTTTTTTTTTTTTTCCTAACCCTTCAAAAGAAAAGCTCTACCTTGTAATTTGTTCTATCTGTGTGCAGCCCGGTGTGGCTAATAAAGAAAATCATATCTATCTATCTATCTATCTATCTATCTATCTATCTATCTATCTATCTATCTATCTATCCCACTACGGACGTGCTGTCACTTCGACTCCGAAGGTATTCGTTTAATTTGACTATTTATAGCCCATATTTTGTGTACATTTTTGTAAATAAGGTGTGTAAGGCACCCAACTTTCGTTTGAGTGCTTTTCCAAGGGAGGAATTCGCCCCTAGGGGCAGTTTCAACCCTATTTAATTTGTGTAATTTTCTTCTCGACATTAAAAAATGTCGAGAAATGTTATTGTAGAACGCTGGTCGATTACAGCAACCGCAGTGCACAACTAGTGGTCATCTGCTCGATCTCAGCTTGATGTAAGGCAAAGTGAATCTCACTGGCATTCGAACAAGGAATGTAAAGATGCATGAACGGTCTGGAAGCATTTTGTTCGCCGAAAAAACAAGTCTGCCATTTTGAATTTCATATATATACTCTTTTACACTTTTACTTGTTTCAGTCATTTGACTGCGGCCATGCTGCGGCACCGCCTTTAGTCGAGCAACTCGACCCCGGGACTAATTCTTTTTTGTAAGCCCAGTAATTATTCTATCGGTCTCTTTTGCCGAGCCGCTATGTGACGGGGACATAAACACACCAGCATCGGTTGTCAAGCAATGCTAGGGGGACAAACACAGACACGCAAACATACACGAACACACACACACACACACACACACAAACATATATTAAGACTTGTTTTATTTATATTCCTGAGCGCCGTACTAATACAATTGTTTGTTTGTTTCCCACCTGCCTTCGTCTTTTGTCTATTTTCATAAAGCTTCCCGTTATATATTATGCGCTCACGTGGTCTCACTTTCATCCTATATTCTACCAATACCACTATCAACACTTACCTCTACCTTGGATTTTCTTTACCTCTTGGATACTTACCATTGGCTGCACATCTCTTTCGCGGATCAAAGTGACTTTGCATTGATGTGAAATCCTTAAAAAATATACCACGACGTCTACACATTTCTCACCTTGAACTTTCAACCTTGAACTTGTTCGCATAAACTGTCCCGTTTGTTGTATTTTTATTTTCTCATATATTACCACTTTTATACATTCACGCATTTTTTTTCTCTCCTTCTTTCTGTGTTTTTTTTTCTCTCTGTATATCTTTCTGTTGAAGAGCGTAGGCTCGAAACGTTAAAGACTTGTTTTATTTATATTTCCTGAGCGCCATACTAATACAATTGTTTGTTTGTTTCACACCTGCCTTCGTCTTTTGTCTATTTTCATAAAGCTTCCCGTTATATATATATATATATATATATATATATATATATATATATATATATATATATATATATATATATATATATATACATATATATATACGACGGGCTTCTTTCAGTTTCCGTCTACCAAATCCACTCACTCACAAGGCTTTGGTCGGCCCGAGGTCCATAGTAGAAAACACTTGCCCAAGGTGCCACGCAGTGGGACTGAACCCGGGACCATGTGGTTGGTAAGCTAGCTACTTACCACACAGCCACTCCTGCGCCTACATTTATATATATATATACACACACACATATATATATATATACACACACACACACACACACACACACACACACACACACACACACACATATATATATATATATATAGTATACAAAGGAAGATAGGTGTTTGGAGTGTAACCCACTATGGGATAGCATTTATCTAATATACTGTTGGTAAAGTACCCATAGGCTGAAACAGCCGTAAGAAGTGATTTTAATGATTTCAATAATATATATTATCACTTGTATAATTTGTATTCTTATCTTATATATTATATGTATTGAATTATAAGATATATATGTATGCTATTGAGGTTCTCATTTTGTTAAATGAATAAATAATCCAACATTATAATATCCGAAAGTTGATGAACAAACTAAATTTGTTTCTCAATTTTATTATTTGAATTATATATATATATATATATATAGGCGCAGGAGTGGCTGTGTGGTAAGTAGCTTGTTTACCAACCATATGGTTCCGGGTTCAGTCCCACTGCGTGGCACCTTGGGCAAGTGTCTTCTACTATAGCCTCTGGCCGACCAAAGCCTTGTGAGTGGATTTGGTAGACGGAAACTGAAAGAAGCCTGTCGTATATATGTATATATATATGCGTGTGTGTGTTTGTGAGTCTGTATTTGTGCCCCTAGCATTGCTTGACAACCGATGCTGGTGTGTTTATGTCCCCGTTACTTAGCGGTTCGGCAAAAGAGACCGATAAAATAAGTACTGGGCTTACAAAAGAATAAGTCCCGGGGTCCACTTGCTCGATCAAAGGCGGTGCTCCAGCATGGCCGCAGTCAAATGACTGAAACCAGTAAAAGAGTATATATATATATAAATCCTTAAATCCTTAAAAATGTTTTAGCCCGAAGGCCGCGGCCATGCTGGGGCACCACCGCTGAATGACCTACACTAATTTGTGAATCCACCTCTGATACGTGACGCTTGATCAACAAGGGAGTTCGATGCTGCTGCCCGCATCCGCGTCTCCTGTCGTGAGGTGGTAGGCTCATCTGGGACTCCCACAAGAAGAGATCCAGTTTAGTTTTAAAGAAACCCAATCCACACATGCAAGTCTCTCAGGCATTTAGGGAGGATGTTAAAGAGCTGTGGTCCTCCGAAAACCCAAGCTGTTGCAGCATCTGGACCTGTATTTGATGGTGTTGTGGAATACTTGGCACCATGCAGTGGGCCCCGTTCTGCGTTTGGGGGGTAACTTTGAATGCCAAAGTTTGGGACAAGACCCTCCAGGATTTTCCAGATGTATATCACCGCATATCTCTCCCGCCCTCCGCTCTAGGGAGAAGAGGTTTAATCTTCAGTCTTTCCAGGAGCTGATATTTTGCATTGAGACGATTTTCTTTGTGTAGCTTCTCTGAATTGCTTCGAGTTCTGCTGTTAGTTTTATATTGTGTGGTGACCACAGTTGGGAGCAGTAGTCTTAGCGCTGCTGAGGACGAATGTTTTCCATAGGACCATCAGTGTCTCCTTCTCTCTTGTTCTGAAAGTTCGGAGAATCCATCCAGCTAGCCGTCTGCATTTTATCACCAGATAGCAATATGCACTTATATATATATATATTGTTTTTGCATTTGGTTTATGTGAATAAGTGCGCTGAACCATATTTTATTGTGTCTGGGGTGGGTCATTCTCTTTTCGTGCTTTATTATTTAACACACTCACCGATTCGATTTCCATTCATTTAGCTATTATTTATTTGTTCAAAAAAATTTTCATTGAATCTTGCAGACTTTTTAACAGTCCATTATTTACATTATCTACATTTGACGGACTTTTGTCCTAATCTTTGTGGTTTACTCAAACAAAATTAGGACAACTATGCCTCAAATGTAAAAAATGTAAATAATGTACACAACTCTGTAATATATATAAATATAGGGATGGTATTATTAAAATACCATCATATATATATATATGTATATATATATATATATATATATATATGTATATATATACGTATACATACATGTGCGTGCATATTTCTATTGCATATATAAACATATATATTTATGTGTATACATGCACATACATGTGTGAGTGGACGGCGTCTCACAAATGAATATAGGCGCAGGAGTGGTGTGTGGTAAGTAGCTTGCTAACCAACCACATGGTTCCGGGTCAGTCCACTGCGAGGCACCTTGCCTTTTAAGTGCTATGGTTTTACTGGGATCTCCCTTTTAGTAGAAAGAATAGCCAACACTCTTTGACTGCTATTTCTAAATTCGGTGTGTGGTGAGGCAAATCGTTGCTAAACCCTTAATTACTTATATATATATATAATATATATATATATATATGTAGTCCCGGGTTGAGTCGGGGTTAACCACAGTAAATAAGGTAGATGATTTCTTGAATGAAACAGTTCTAGTCCTATAGAAGCTCCTTCTATATAATAAATATATATATTATATATATATATAATATTTATATGTAATATATATACGTGTGGGTGTGTATGTGTGTACGCACGACTCTGCGTCACTCACAGATACAGAAAGACGCGCACACACGCGCACGCACAGGAACATACGTACACATTAGTGTGCGCACTCAGACACACACACACTCATATATATATAATATATATATATATACACCGACACACGCACAATAGGTATATACATATGCACACACACACTTACACACACACACACACACACATATATATATATATTTATTCATTCACATGCAAATATAATATATCATGTATATATATACACATACATATGTACACACAAACATATACACGTACGTACACGGACAGAGATGCATATATTGACGCTGAGGGACTAACACACACATGCGCCCTTCAAAAAATAGATATACACACATGTATATACACGCACAAACATGTGTGCATACATAAATGTATGCATGTATCTGTGCGCATGGGTCTTATATATATATATGTATACTCTTTTACTCTTTTACTTGTTTCAGTCATTTGACTGCGGCCATGCTGGGCATCGCCTTTAGTCGAGCAAATCGAGCCCAGGGGACTATTCTTTGTAAGCCCAGTACTTATTTTATCGGTCTCTTTTGCCGAACCGCTAGGTGACGGGGACGTAAACACACCAGCATCGGTTGTCAAGCAAGTGCTAGGGAGACACACAGACACACAACATACACACACACCAATTATATATTATATACATACATATATACGACGGGCTTCTTTCAGTTCCGTCTACCAAATCCACTCACAAGGCTTGGTTGGGCCGGGGCTTATAGTAGAAGACACTTGCCCAAGATGCCACGCAGTGGGACTGAACCCGGAACCATGTGGTTGGTAGACAAGCTACTTACCACACAGCCACTCCTGCGCCTATATACATATATATCATCATCGTGTAACGTTCTTTTCCGCGCTAGCACGGGTTGGACGGTTCGAAAGGGGGTCTGGGAAGCCAGGGCTGCACCAGGCTCCAATCTGATCTGGCAGTGTTTCTACAGTTGGATGCCCTTCCTAAGCCAACCACTCCGCGAGTGTAGCGGGTGCTTTTCACGTGCTACCTGCACAGGTGGCCAGGGGGGTCTGGCATCGGCCACGATCGGTTGGTGCTTTTAACGTGCCACCGGCACGGAAGCCAGCCAAGGCGGCGCTGGCATCGGCCACGTTCTGATGGTGCTTTTTAGTGCCATCGGCACAGAAGCCAGTCGAGGCGGCGCTGGCAACGGTCACGTTCGGATGGTGCTTTTATGTGCCACCGACAACAGGTCTCAAAACTACTATATATACATTACATATATATACGTGTATACATACATTCATGAATATATTCACACATTCATATATGTGTGTGCTTGTGTGTGCTTGTGTGTTTTTGTTTGTGTGTGTGTGTGTGTACATGCACCTGGATACATTCATACGCATGTTTCGATCTTGTTGCATCTCATCAGTGATGGCTACATGGTCTACTTTGCCAATTTATTTTGAAATGAAACTATAGGATTTTCAATGATAATGATATATATATATACATACACACATATATATGCATATACATATACAAATGCATACATATGTGCATTCATACATACTTGCATTCATAAATACATACATTCAAGCATGCATAAGTACATACATACATACATACATGCGGGCGTGTGTGCATACATACATACATATATACATACATACATACATACATACACACACACACATACATACATACATACATACACACACAAATACATACATACATACATACATACATACATACATACATACATGCGTACGTGTGTGCATACATACATACATATATACATACATACATACATACATACATACATACATACACACACATACATACATACATAAATCCATACACACATACATACATACATACATACATACATACATACACACACAACACATACATACATATATACATACATAAATCCATACACACAATACATACATACATACATACATACATACATACATACATACATACATACATACAGGGTGAGGTATATTTATCGTCGCCTAAATTTCGCAAAAATTAAAATAACACTGACTTCTCATTTTAACAAATATATTTACCAAAATTACATTAAAATATTTTGAAATATCTTTATATATAAAAGTGAAGTTGTGTGTCTGTCTCCTACGATTTAGATTCCTAACTACTCCCACATTTTGCGGTACAGTTTAACCAAAACCGGGTATCTTATAGTCGTGATTCATATCGAGCCCTTCTGGGTATTAGCGCGCGTCTACGATGAGTCTACGATTTACAAAAAAAATTAATATAATTTTTTTCATTTTAATGCATTTTTTCGCTATTATATAAGGGAAGTAACTCTCTAAAAATGTCTACGATGAGTCAACGATTTAAAAAAAATTTACCATCATGTTTTCCATTTTGATGCATTTTTTCGCTATTACATAAGGGAAGTAACTCTCTAAAAATGTCTACGATGAGCCAACGATATAAAAAAAAAAATTACCATAATTTTTTTCCATTTTTAATGCATTTTTCTGCTATTTTTTTGCTATAATTCTCTAAAAATCCTTATATAGTTATTTCCCTTACAAACTCGAGCAACGCCGGGCGATAATGCTAGTTAACGAGTAAATTTATTCAATAAGATCGCCATTGACTTTAACCACGGCCATCAGACGACTTCGGAATCTCCTGAAACACTTCTGGACGGTTCTGCTTGTTAAGGATGTGAATGATGCCAAATTCTTACCTTCAGCTCATCATTGGTGTTACAGGAGTTTTGCTGAAGTCTCGCTCAACTGCGGCCCACATATAATAACTAGAGGGGTTGCAGTCGGGGAATTAGGTGGCCAGATGTTAAGGGTGATGTGGTCGTAAAAATTGTCTGACAGCCAAGACTTGGGTTCTCCTGCTTGTGTGGCATGGTGCAGACATAGGGTCTTCCAGCAGCCACCCTCTGACCCCAAGGCTTGCACTAACTTCTTCATGCACTTGATGTAGGCCTACGTGTCGAGTTGAGGCCGTGTGGGGTGATGAAGGAGGGCATAACGTATACATATATACGACAGGCTTCTTTCAGTTTCCGTCTACCAAATCCACTCACAAGGCATTGGTCGGCCCGGGGCTATAGATGT
>NW_021831945.1:10000-27500 GCF_006345805.1 Octopus sinensis | reverse complement strand
AAGCGCTAATATATGATATATGATATATGATTTATAAAAACATACTAATAAATATCTCTAAATATAAAACCATCCGGATTTCTGAGTACCTCATTTCTTCTAATATATATATATATATATAAAAACATATGAATGTATGAAAGTCAGAGGCCGTCTTATCAATAAACAGAAGAGTATTAAATAGCAAGAGAAACGAAAAGTTCAAATAAATAGAATTTATATAAGAACAGAGGAAAAGGTACAGAAAGATAACGCCCGGAAGCATTGTTGTTGTTTGAAAACAAACGAGAAACAAAGTCTTCATTGTGTTGACAGATTAAAAGGAAGACATCTGACATCTAAATTATGTGACAAGTCTATGCGTTGATCACACTCACACACAAACGCACAGACAGACATACATACATACAGACAGACAGACAGACAGACACACACACACACACACACACTCACACAGACACACTCACACACACACACACACACACACCACACACACACACACACACACACACACACACACGTACGCACAGGTATGACAGTAACAGCTGGCGCCTCACATCTGGTTATTACAATTTCGCTTTTCCGATCATAAGGTGAGGTATACATGATCTGTTATTCGAAATCTTTCTTGCGCCTTTATGAAGCCTAGCCAAGCTCATGGGCCCGGTTTCCCGGTTTCTCTGGCGTAAGTGTTCCTCCCAGCTGGACGGGACGCCAGTCCATCGCAGGAAAATGTTCCTTCTCGAGCCATGCCAGGCTCATAAGGGCCGGTTTCACGGTTTCAGTGGCGTAGAAATTCCCCACCTGGACTGGACGCCGGTCCGTCGCAGGATTACTCATTTTTGCCAGCTGAGTGGACTGGAGCAACGTGAAATGGAGTGTTTTGCTCAAGAACACAACGCATCGCCCGGTCCAGGAATCGAAACCACAACCTTACGATCATAAGTTCAACACCTTAACCACTAAGCCACGCACCTTCACTGTTATTCGAAACACCATGGTAAAATTTCATAGAAGTTACCGGTATTTTGGGATCATTTCAGATCCAGTCTGATGGTCGGAAACGGGAAATTCGAATAACTACCAAAATTTGAAAGTGTCAGTCTTGGTAATTACTGGTACCACACTGACTTTCCGGACACTGGATGATGATCCGGTAATTCTTATAAACCGTACTAATTTACATTAATGTAGAGACACCTTCATTTCAGTTTAACTATTTCAGTAAATTTAATATTGGTTTAATGTAGAGAGTGTGACCAAAGAAACCACGCTAGTCCGGAAAAATCGCTAATCCGGAAAAGCTTTGGAATCAAATGATCCGGATAATCGATGTTGTATCCGTATATATAACACACTCACACACTCTCTCTCTTTTTCTCTCTCTTTCTACTTCTCTTTATGTGTCTCTCTCTCCTTCACTCTCTATTCCTCCTATTTCTCTCCCTCTATCTATCAACTTCTCTCTCTTAATTTCTCTCTACTTCTCTCTCTCTGTGTTTCTCCGTATTTCTCTCACTCTATTTCACTCTCTCTTTTTCTCTCTACTTATTTCGCTCTCTCTCTCTCTATTTCTCTCTCTCTCCCTTTATTTCTCTTTCTTTCTCTCTCTCTCGCTATTTCTCTCTCTCTCCCCTTCTCTCCTTCTCTCTGATATTCATTGCTCTTTTCCTAATATGGCCTCCATTATGTAGTTACATCTTCTGTATCGACCAGACTATCAGATGTCGTTATGCATCATTGGTCACAATGCGCTACAAATTCTTTCTTCATAATGCATTTTACCAAATCGTATAACTAAATCGTACTCCATATACGTGTGCGTGTGTATATTTGTGTGTGTGTGTGTGTGTGTGTGTGTGTGTGTGTGTGTGTGTGTGTGCTCAGGATATCGTCCGCATTTGCCGATGCATTTTTCTTTTGTTTCCTAGTTCTAACTCTCGCAGCAATTACTGAAACGCCAAAACACGTAGAATCGACGCGAGGAGTAATTCTCATTTGATTAAGAGAGGTTCCGGAGGTGGGGGTGGGGCGATTTTGAAATATTCTTTAAGAGATTGACCATCGAACGGATGGCACTTTAACAAGAAGCGATCTAACATTTGAAACAAAAAAGATAAAAATTTCCTTCATTAACTCATTGCAGACGGATTTAGTACTGATAGTCTGTGCTGTTTACCATTACTGGACCATTTAGTAATTACATAATTTTTCATGCAAGGAATTTTATTGTGAATTTACAGATTCTCCTGTGTGGTAGATTTGAAAAGACGGTGCCGCACAGAATGAGACATCACACTGCTCATTCAAAGTTTGTTTCTTTTCGCACACCGCGCTTCGTACAAAAAAATCACAACCTCTGTATGGTCGTGGTCTCCTTCTTGATAGTAGCCGCTCTCTAGGATCGAATCGTAATCCGACAGGCGATCATCATCATCATCATCATCATCATGACGGGTACACCCTGGTACCTCTGAGGAAGACCCTGAGGAACACCGTGGTACCTCGCACCTCTGAACTTTACGTTTCGGAGGCATACCGACTGCGAAAAGATTCGTAAAGAGCTCAATAGCAACGTCCATGTTTTTACAGATCACTTCGGTTGTTTATGAAACTGAGCGGAAGTGATATTCACTTTTTCACACTAACAACAGAGATACGCGTGACTGCACATCCATCACATGCTTATAATCTCATATGTGGCCTTCACATAATAATAACGAAAAAGAAAAAAACAGCTTATTCGAAATTCCAAACAGAAGTTCCTAACAGAATAGTAGGTTGCGGCTGTACACTAACATGACAACAGCCTTTGCCGTCGTCCGGCCACACACAGAGTGTTCCGATGCGGTCAGTACCGCTTCTTGTCTGTAAGAGGTTAAGGCCTGTCATTAAGAAGCGATCGACGATCCAAGCTAAGTGTTTATATTGACTTAGAATTATCAGAGATAACCGGGGAAATATTTATTACTTACTCTTGTCTTTGGAGTAGTTTGTCTTGGATAAAGATGCTAGAAATTCTAAATGTCTTTATAGTGCCATTCGCGAGAAGCACGACACGTTTTGCGATCAACGGCGGGACTCTTCGTAGTCCATTGATATCCACTGTCGACTCTTCTCCAAAATAGTTGAGTAAGGGGTCATTAATACACCACACACTCGCGCTTGCATTTGACGACCATGTACTAGCAGTATATGTCAATCATGTTTGTGAAAGACTAACGCCCGGTATAATTGAACATTCCCCGCACCCAACTTTCCATCACACACATTAGTTTAAAAAACGCATGTTTCTCGCCAAATAACTGACTGCCATTTTCTCTCTGCACGCGGCGTTTGTAATGTATTTACATATTTCGTAACAGCTTCTAATAACCTAGCTTCTTCCTCCTCTTCTTCCTTCTGCTTTGCGAAACTTGATTTTACCGTAATATTTCTTTGCAATCGCATACATCCGTCAACTTCCATCAACTTCCGTCAAACTAACTCGCTAATCCGATGTTTCTATGTTCAGTTTCCTATAGTGTCGTTCCTCTTCATGTGTCTCATCTATATCGATCATGCAACACTGTAGATAAACAAACTGCGGACATACAGATTTTACCCAAATCCACTAACCTAACAAACTCTATATTAGATTCATTATGGATGATCCTTCTATGTTTCATTCAAATCTACATTGGTTCGTTTGGAATTTCCTGGTGTTACATGCAAAACATTGCTTACTACATTCAGAGTAAGTCAGCCATTACATAACGGGAAGCCATCAAACGGCCACAAATAAAAAAAAGCAAAGTGGTGGCATTTAGCCTAATTTGCAGTAATCTTGTTTCTCAAATTGCAGCAGTGTCTGCGTGTCCTTTGCCAAAAGGGTCAGCGTGCCCCTTGCCAACAGAGTTTTTGCTAAATTTGAAGATTCCTATTCAGCGAATCTAGATTATTTTGTGAGGAGAATGTTTCACGTTTCTTGCCAGATTTCGTGCTACTCCCTCGTCACGTGTCCTTGATGCAAACATAATACACAGCATACACAACCAGACGTACACATGCACATAGATGTGCATACACACACACACACACACACACACACACAAGTACATACAGATATGAACAGTCACTCAAGCAGACAAAAATATGCGCACACGAATACATACAGATATAGACACACATACACAAGCACACATATTCACAGACGCACACAAACACACGCATACAGACAAAACACATACACAAGAGTATGCATAGATATGAACACACGAAACACACACACACGTATAGACGTACACACAAACGTACACAAGTATAGACGCGCACAAACACACAAACGTACACAAGTATACGCATGTATACAAACATAAGCGTACATACGTACAGGTATGCAGACACAAACACAAACAAACATAGAAAAATAGATATACACATCCACAAATTTACATGCACATATATACACACTCTCAGACACAGATATACAAACACATAACACATATACATACATATATACATAGACAGAGAGCAAAACGAGGGAACTGACCGCCAACTATGTGATGGAAGTTAGACGAAAGCAATGTGTTCAACTTTGACATTAGAAAACATTTCGTTAACCTCTGTATGAAGATATCCCAGACTATCTTACCCTCTTATAATCTTTATCCATCTCTTATCTGTTGAATAAAAATCTCACAGACAGACAATTTATTGTCGAAATTTTATTTTGACAATATGTAAATAGACGTACGATAATTTTAATGTATCTAAATAAAAATATGTCTTTATGTTACTGGAAAAATAGTCAACACCAGACACGGAAATTATATTATTTAGATAATATACCAATAGATATACGATTATTTCTATACATTTAAATGAAAATACCTTTACAGTCACTTCAAGAACAACAATATTTTATCAATAAATTAAAATTGATTGAGACAATAAATAAACACATTCATTACAGAAAAATTTCCTGTTTTGTCTAACGTGTCACTCAACCAATCCGGTTGGCTTGGCTAAGTCGGAAGAGGTGTTGACTGCTTCAGGAAGGTCTGAGACGAAACTTGAACTGCGAGTCAAAATTCGTCGTATGTATTTTGTAAAAGAGAATTTCATTTTGTTTTCTGAGTGAGTGGTTGTTCCATGCTGATGACGTTGATGACAGAGAAGGCTAATTAATTCTTGTGTAAAAGTGGCAGGAAAAAATATAGCAAAGAAGAGTTGGCGGAAGTGGTGGTTGTTGTTGCAACTTAGATTCTTTAAACTTTTCTTCAACTATTTTACATTTGACTCCAAAAATATCAATTGCAAAATTGAGTGATATCAGTTCGAGCATTTCTAGTTGTAGGTTAACCACGTTTTTTTCTCCATTCCAACCATTCTCTTTGTAAAACCAGAAAGGACATCTTCGCGATATTTTCCTCATAGTTAATTTAGTCAAGAGGATTCGAGAAGGAAATCTCTCTTCCATAATTCTAACCCCGTATCCTCATCTGCCACTCATTATGATTTATTCTGTTTCTATTGTTGATTCTTTCTAGGACATTGTTGCCTCTTATGCAGTCCTCTCGTTTGATATTTAAGATGGCGCCGAACTTTGTTGACGGAACCGCCCTCACTTTTTTTACTGTTCCAACAATGAAGTGTTCTTATTTCATAGCTGTTTAATATGAAATATCGATATTTTGAGAGCGGGATTGAGGTGGAAGGGGTGAGTGGGTTAGATGTTTGTTCTTAAACACCCATTAAAAATTTTTTTTCAGATGCTGAATGGAAAGACTGGAACGATTCGGTGAAAGCCCTAATCCATAATTATCCTTAAAACTTCTTTTTAAAATAACAATCTCGACAATAGTTGGTCAATTGTAGCCTCTTGTTGGTCAATTTAATATATAAATGATAGATAATTTCCGCTCGACAGGCATTTTATCATCAAATTATGACCAATTAACGGTCATTTTATTGTATTGTTGATGAATAACCCAGACCACTTCATGACAAGTTTTATCATTAATCGATGGCTAATTCTGGCAAATTAATGGTCAATATTTGCTCCGCTGACGGAAAAATATGGCCGTTTGATGGTCATTTTATTAGGTGCTTCATGAATAACTACGCCTACTTGGTTTTAATGTTGCTGTATAGGCGATTATTTGAAAAGGTCACTTGTGGTCAGTTTGCTCCATTATGGTCAGCTTGCTCTGTAGCTGATAACTAATAATGCAATTTGATGGTCAGCATGAAGATCAATTACGTTTATTTGGTAGTCAATATGTTTTGTTGTGGCTGACTAATGTTGGTCAGTTGGACGAATAATGATTACCTAAATCTTGCACTTTGATGATCACTTCTTTCTATGATACATGTTTGCATATGGCTCAATGAAGAATTATTAAAGTTCGTGGTTAATCACGGCGACTTGATGGTCATTTTGTCGGTTACCCAAGGGTAAAAGCATTCCCTCTCTTCTGCTGAAGTTTTGGATGAATATGACCACTTAATGGACAGTTTGTAGTTAAAACTGATATTAAATCCAGGCTATATAATGGACGGTTTACATTTTAAGTGATATTTAATCCAAGCTACTTAATGGTCAATTTGTATTAATAGATAGTTAATCTAGACCTCTTAATAGCCAGTTTGAATTTTATATGATAGCCACTCCACGCTACCTAGTGTCAAGTTTGTATTTTCATAGACAATCTAGGGTATTTAATGGTAATTTTGCATATTAATTGATGAGTAATACAGCCTCCTTAATTATCAGTGTGTATTTTGCTAATTCAGGTTAATTAATGGTCAGTTTGTATATTAACTGAGAGCTTATCTGTCCAGATATGGGTTAGAAATATGTTGCAGACATTTACTGGATTTCAAAACAAGGGTAAAATTCAGAGGATCAAAGAGAGGACCGCAAGGCCTCTAGTTGGGTTCACAGTTATGACCAAAAGTAGGAATCGATTGAGAGAGGGATATGGTATATATGGACCTAGAACCTTAGCAAGGGAACAGGCAAGGTATACATACATATATAAATATGTACATATATATATATAGGTATGCATATATATATATATATATTATATATTATATATATATATTATATATATATATATATATATATTATATACATACATATATTATATATTATATATATATATATGTATGTATATATATATGTATGTATATATATGTATGTATATATATATGTATGTATATATATATATATATATAATATATATATATATATATATACATATATTTATATATATATATATATTCACTGTGGCCATAGTGGAGCACCGCTTTTGACCGAAGGAATCGATACCTGAACTTATTCACTGTAAGACTGGTACTTATCCAATCGATCTCTTTTGACGAACCGCTAAATTACGGGGACGTAATCACACCAACACCAGTTACCAAGCAATGGTGGGGGGACAAGCACAGAAAAAAACACACAAATATTAACACATACACTAATATACATACATACATACATATATATATATATTATATATTATATATATATATATTACCGTCATTACCGTGACCAACCAGGCTATCAGATGTTGCTACACATCGCTGGTCACAATGCGCTTCGCATTGTTTTAGCTTTCGAATGACGCCACCCCACTGGCTAAGCGAGTTGGCCACCAGAAGAAAGAGTGAGAGAAAGTTGTGGCGAAAGAATACACCGGGGATTGCCACCACTCCCTGCCAGAGCCTCATGCAAATTTTAGGTGTTTTCGCTCAATAAACACTCACAACGCCCGGTCTGGGAATTGAAACCGCGATCCTACGACCGCGAGTCCACTGTCCTAACCACTGGGCCATTGCGCTTCACACACACACACACACACACACACACATATATATATATCCACTGACAATACGTTGGTCGGCCCGAGGCTATAGTAGAAGACACTTGGGGAAGATGAGACTGAACCCAGAACTATGAGGTTGGGAAGCAAACTTCTAACCACACAGCCACGTCTGAGCATATATATATATATATAATATATATATATATATATGTATATATATATATTCCTATTCCTACATATCTATTTTAATATACCCATAAACTTACGTGCACATACACTTGCACACACATAGACACACACATACACACACACATACACATACATATAATTCTATAAACAATTGTATGTGTATGTGCATGTGTATATATGTGTGTAATGTATGTGAGTGTGTATGTGTAGATCGCGTATGCATGTATTTCCCAGTAATCACGCTGCCTGGGTGTGTTCGCGAGATTCACAATGGCGTCCAAGCGATATTACACTAAATATAAAATCTAAAAGCTTTACGTATTTCAAGTGGTTTTCTTAATTAATCGAATTAGATCTTAATAAAAGACCCTCTCTGCTTTGTATCGGAACAGTCTATTGGTTTTAGTGTTCAACCCCTCCGCTTGCAAATTGGTCTGTACTTGTGTTCGACTGTTTGTTTGTTCGCTTCGTTTTCTTTTTCTTTTCTACCTGTTATGATAAACATTGTGTCAATAGGAGCGTTCAATTAGACAAATATAGTGCTATAGATACACATCATTCATGAACAGGTGTATCTGTGTGTGTGTGTGTGTGAGTGTATAGAATAGTGGGTGGATAAATATATACATGCTTATATATATATATATGTATATGTATATACATATATATATATATATATATATATATATATACCTATATATATATATATATATACTTATATATAAAGGCATAGATATTCATCTATATACACACACACTCACACACAAGCATGTACACTTATATTTGGATACACATATATATATGAGTATTTGTGTTTGTATGAATGTGTGTATCTGTCTGTCTTTCCTAGTATATGTTTCTGCGTTCATGTTTGTGTGTTAATGAATAAAAATAAAACGAACCTTATTAAAATATAAAACAACAACAAAAATATAAAGAGGTGGGAAAAAACCTCACCTGCAGCAGGTGAGGACGAACTGAGATCTCTGGATAAATGCCTGATTATATTCCTTTCTGCCATCATTTACTCCCCATTTCGTGGCATATCACTTCCATGTAATTATAAACTGTATTTTTTTCTTCTCTTCTCCGTTAACACACAGCTTGACGTAGCCATACACACAGCACTGACAATAAACAAAGCCTCTGACATTAATAGTAGGGAATATTTCAGTCAGTCGCTTATCTTGTATATAATAGCAACCAGACTGCACCGTGTAACACGATTTTTGTCCTTGGGTTGCAGCTTTTATTTCTTTTTTGCTTACCTCTAGAGAGTATGAGAAATGGTTAATATTTCCTTCAATTTTTGCTTTTGTTAAGATTATTTAAACCCCAAATAATCCCTCTCTACACATGGCTATGATGTTCCCCAACTCTACTCTTGCTCATCGTCAGAGGTACACATATTGTCAGTCGCTAAGGGACGTGCTTAAGGTCAAGCAACTGACAAGCAAATCTGTGGTATTGAGCAGAATATTTGCTATAACGATATATCTGCTTCAGCAACTCGGCGCTGAATCTATCTGAAATGTAATGGAAAATAGGTCAGTTACAAAATATTGATGCCCAGGTGACAAAATCAAAGTTTGAAGGGGATAAAAGTCGTTTCCTTTGATTCCTAGATAGAAACAAATAGGAAATAACACAAAAAAATCCCCCCCAAAACAATATCAAAGAAAAAAGTGTTATATGTATTTGAACGCTACTGCCTTAAAGTGTATAATATCTTCGACAGTGTTATACACTTAAATACCATGGCAATTTGGCCAATGTCGGGACGTTCTTTGATCACAAGCTTCTTGCTTGTTTCGGGAAAACATTCGTCTAGAAAACAACAAATTAGAACAATGCAAGCGTTTCTGTCAGGTAACAAATTACAAGACAAACCGACAGCGCTGCAGATCGTGTTTGGTTACAAGCAATGTGTTGTGGACATTTGTAGGAAATGCATTTAGCATTTTAACTGTCAATTCAACTTAAGACTAGGAATGGAGAATTTGAGGGAGGTGGTATTGTCAGAACGAATCATGGTCTGATAGGTTCGTTAAGTTTAGTTTTAAAACCAGCTCAACACAAATTGGAAACACGGATTAAAATCAGAATTTATGAAGAGAAAACAATGGTAACTTTAGCTAATATCTTTTTTTATATTTCGGTGTTAAAAATCCTTTATTAACGAAAACAAATACGAAGGACGGTGAAAAACTGGTGTCATTTTCTGAAATAAATGGGAGCATTGGTGAGGTATTCTCAGTCGAGTATTGTTATATTAGCTCATCCACGTCGTGAAGTTTGCGTCTAATGCCAACGGTAGCATTCAGTTTATAAATTAGAAGATCCCCTTTAATTCCCAGATTACCGATGTTCCGTTCCGTTGCGTTGAATATAACCACGATATCTTGGCTGTAGCATTTCTCTTGTGGTTCTGTAACTATTGTATTTGTGTGGATTTATTCCTTAATATATAAAGTCTCTGGATAAAATAGTTTTAACTCTTAAACATAAAAATATTCGGTATAATGTAAACTGTTGTGCTGAATAACTTTTCGTTTCTTTATTTTTTATTTGCATTTTAATGACTTTTCTTGATCAATCAACCCTGATCGAACAAACCTACGACCGAAGGCGTTCTAGTTATGACCATCCCTATGAGTCTTTACGTTAACATTTTCTAAAGTGTGCATATTTTTAAAAACGACAGGATCTCATCTGAGGGCATTTGGTTCCAATATTTAAGAGGTCAGGTATTATTTGAGTGAGGTTTGCCTGCTATATCTAAAAAAAATCGAGAGATCACGGTGAAGGCCCTCCTCATTTCTTAGATCCAGCTGTTACGAAACCTGTAAAAAACATCTAAAGCTAAAATATATCAAACAAAGCCAGTCACAGGCTCATTGCATTTCCATCTTACCTCGTTTAATTTCCTTTGATATAACAGAGCCTCAAAACCCTTCTCCCTCATCATCACTGTCCATTAACTATTCATTAATACTTTTCGCTTGACCCTTCACCGAACCCTTCTCCAAACCCTTATCGTTCTTTCTCGCAAGTAAAACATTTATGGCGTCCGACGAAGATGAAAAAGAGACAGGATGAGCGAGAAGACTGGATTCTATTGGTAAAATTATATTTATTGATTCCAAAATTATTAAAAGATACAAAAAAAAGGCAAAGTTGAGATCGATAGGATTTGATCTCAGTGCATAGGGAAAAAGAAATAAATATCACAGGTGTTCTACCCATTCTTCCAACCCACCCTGAACAGTCTCCCTCTTCTTGAATATAGAAAGTGTATTTTCAGCAACGGAGTTTTACTATCTGCACCGCAACCACCACCAGAACAAAACGGACAACAATACAACAGTAAAAAGCAACAAACGAAATAAATAAAGCAACATAAACTGAGACAAAAACAATGCTAATGTACTTTAAGACAAGCGTGACATGTTTTTATATCGATTAATGCTCAATATTTGCTTCATCAGCACGATTGATTGAAGTAAATAACTATTTTCTTTTCGCTTTTGTACAACGCCATTTTACACTAGGGTAGACAACTGCATTCATCCGAAAACAAAAGAAAAAGAAACACGTCCAAATTAATAATAATAATAATAATAATAATATAGTAATAGTAATGATGGTGATGATTATTAATAAATAAAATCTTTCTATTATTCTGTTTTCTTTCAATTTTCTCACTAATCCTTTGATTTTATGTCAATGCTGGAAACGATCGGTTCCTGACTAAGAATAAAATACATGACGGAACGAGGAAGAACAACGGCGGCCACAGCAGTAGCAATAACAACAACACCAACACAAATAGTATTAGTAGTGGTAGTGGTAGTGGTGGTGGTGTTGGTTGTAGTGGTGGTGGTAGTAGCACTTAGATCTATTAATTGGCAAACAATAGCCAGCGTTTTAACTGCTGACGTGTTGCATATCAAGCAGAAAGGAGCAATTTCATGTTCTTAGCATTTTGCCTTTGTTCAATGTTCTGCCTTGTGTGTTAGCAATCGCCACAAAACACACAACACAAATACGTATGTATATATATATATATATATATATATATAATTATACACACACACAAGCACACACATATATATATATGCAAATATGGCGAAGTATGTATATGCATGCATATATGCATGTATTTTTGTATGTGATGTGCAAGTTTCATAAATTATATAATTATATAGGCTGTATGATGCAAGCAGATGATTTAATACCTGGGTTCGGATTCAATACACGACTCATCACGACTCTCGTGATCATTCACCAGTAATAGGAATCACGAGTTGATTGAGTTTCTGTTACACAACTGCACACACACAATATGATTATTATATAAATATATAAATACACACATTCACACACACATACATATACATATATCATATATATATATTATATATATATATATATATGATATCTATAATATATATACATATATAATAGTATGTATATATATAATATATATAATATATATATATATAGATATATATATATATATATATATTATATACGCGAGAAAGAAGCAACAAGAATGGATAGGTTTTTAGTACAATCGTTTCATACAAGGACAGGCTTTATTAAAAGTTGTAAAAAATTACAGCATATAAACGTGTCCCGTACTCATCAGCTAAAATACATGTGATCTCTAGACATCCTAGTGGTTGAGGCTATACTCATGAAGTAATGTAGATAATAAGTAACACAAACAGATTTCCAAAGTTCATTAAAGTTCTTTAAAGATGATGTACAGTCTTATCACAGAATTTTAAAAAAGTTCTAATAGCATCACAGAGAAGGTGACCTAATCCATAGAACACATATGAAATTCCAGAGATATGATGAGGGATTACATACTCACAGAAGACAAATTTATCCATTGTTAATCACAACGAGGTGGGTCTCAATTCCTGCTTATTAGCATTACAGAGAGGGTGAATTAATCCTTTGTATAGATGCACAATTTCCAATGGTGTAGATGTAAGTTTCCAGAGAAACGAAGAGGAATTTCATATTCACAGGCGATAAATTATCAATGGTTTGAACACAATGAGGTAGGTATCAGTTCTTGTTATATGATTAGGTATTTGCCACATAATCACATTACTGCTATTTACAAGAGGCCGTAGCTATTTAACTTTTAAAGGCTGAAGGGCTTTCTAGAGAGGCAAAGAATAGAAAGAGAAGGAAATAGGAGAAAAGAGAGAAAATAAGGGGGAGGGAGCAAAAAAAAAAGGGGGGGAGGGGACTAAAAGAGAAGAGAAAAGGAAGAAGAGAATAAGAAGAAGAAACAGAAAAAGAGAAAAGAGAAAGAATAGGGAAAGAAGGGAAAAAAATAAAATAAAAAGGGGGTTCTAGTTATACAGACGAATTAGTAGACGGCAAGTCTGGTTTTAAGTTACAGGCATCTAGGAACTAGAGGAGAATATTATTCTTTGGCCAGTAAAACAGCTAATTTATTGCTGATACCTACCTCATTGTGTTCAACCATTGATAAATTTATCGCCTGTGAATATGAAATTCCTCTTCGTTTCTCTGGAAACTTACATCTACACCATTGGAAATTGTGCATCTATACAAAGGATTAATTCACCCTCTCTGTAATGCTAATAAGCAGGAATTGAGACCCACCTCGTTGTGATTAACAATGGATAAATTTGTCTTCTGTGAGTATGTAATCCCTCATCATATCTCTGGAATTGCATAGGTGCTCTATGGATTAGGTCACCTTCTCTGTGATGCTATTAGAACTTTTTAAAAATTCTGTGATAAGACTGTACATCATCTTTAAAGAACTTTAATGAACTTTGGAAATCTGTTTGTGTTACTTAATTATCTACATTACTTCATGAGTATAGTCTCAACCACTAGGATGTCTAGAGAACTCACATGTATTTTAGCTGATGAGTACGGGACACGTTTATATGCTGTAATTTTTACAACTTTTAATAAAGCTGTCCTTGTATGAAACGATTGTACTAAAAACCTATCCATTCTTGTGCTTCTTTCTCGCTTATAATCACCCACATTACTGTATTGTTTAAAACAGTATAGTTTTTTTTTTGGTGCATCTAAGTAGGTACCATATTCAAGTAAATTCATTTAAATTAACTTGAATCTTATTGCTGTATATATATATATATATATATTATATTTATATATATATATATATATATATATATATATATATTCTGTAGTTTCAGCTCAGAGCGGGGCCATGCTGAGATATATTTACACACACACACACACACATATAATATAGCTATATATGTGTGTTGTTTTTATGCATAACACAACTTAAATCAACAGTAATGGAATAATTTTGAATAATACAAAGACCCACTGGGGTTTAAGTATGAATGTAAACTCATTCTTTGTATATTATGATCTCCAGAAAGTTCGTCCTTATATACATCCTTATAATGGAGGCGAACTCCTTTCATCCATGTGACCGGTTTGAAAAATTGTTAAGATATTAGGATATTTTCCTATTTTTATTAACATGAAATCAAGGGTAGTCATGATGGGTATACTGGGCTTCGTATATTTTACCCCAGTGTCACTTTGATGGCATGTACTGCGCTCTTACTCAATAATAATAAGAATAATAATAATAATAATAACATCGAAAAATACCTTAGGAATGATAACCCAGGTTCGAAATTTCCCCAAGCCACCTGATGAAGGCTGGAGGGTATATCAACCGAAACGTTGTGTTAACAACAAACAAGATGAAGACAAATATCCGTCAAATGTAAATAATGTAAATAATGTGAATAATGTGCTAATACTTCCAGATATATACTCCCACACATATGCACTGATTTATACAGACACATCCTTGTATCTACACACGCTAAAATGTAAATTCTCTCTCTCTTAATGTACACACACACACACACACGTATGTTCCTAAAATGATACATACACACGCATAGACACAAACATTTATACACTTATCGATATACACACGCAGATACATTCACTCAGTCATGTACACTTACATATAAATATATCTATATATACGCGTACACACACACACATATATATAATCATTCGTGTATATATGTGTGCATGCGTATATATGGATATAGTTACGAATAGGATATATATAGCTTGGATGTGTATGAGTGTATATGTATAGAAGCATTAAGCGGCTCCATTATACACACACTCAAATAGATTCACACACGCTCACACACACACACTCACACACGTACACAGACGCAAGCGCACACAAACACAAATACAAGCATACGCTTCTACATAAGCACACACACGTACACAAATCCGCGCGTAATGTTTTACTTGGCAGTCAGCATCCTGCTGTCTACCTGGACAAACTACATCAAGCTATCTAAAGAAATCTCTCTTCGTCTAATTTATTGAAATCCAAGACGCATTAAGAGGCGAAAAACATAAATCTTCAGCTCAACAGGATTCTCCCATAATTTCTTAGATGGCCATAACAATAAATAAAATAAAAAATAAAACAAAATATAATAAATAAAATGATTAACAGTTCCTGGTGACATTTTACCAAATACACTTTCTAAATATAATCTCTACGCCAGAATCGAAAACAAAAACAAAAAGAAGAGGAAAAGGAAAAAGAAAAGGAAACACTGTCATTTGTCATTTTTATCCATATTTATAGTTTTTCTGGTACTTTCCATTTGAGCCGAGCCTTCAACTAAAGTAAAGACTAAAGACGGCGAGTGTGCAGGGTAGGTTGGAAAGGATGTAGGTAGGTGGGAAAGTAGGTAGGTTGTTGATCTGTCTTCCTTTCTTAGCTATTAGGTTTACTTCATATCGCGTCAATATCACCTCCATCCCATTATCCAATTACGTTTTCTATGTCAATATCACTCCATTGTATTATGTGAAAAGCGCACTTATACGCTATTATGCAATTATATCATTAAACACCCTAAACGATTCATCGTTTCTGCCCTTTCGCTGTCACACACACACACACACACACACAGACACAGACACATGCACAAAGACGTACACACACAAACATAAATCTCCATTTTTAATACGCACATACGTATTTGCACTATCTCATTTGAAATCTCTCATACAATCAACGCCCACACATTTAAATACATATATACACGTGCATACGTAATGCATTTGCACAAAATCTTGGCCACCATTCCCAAATCTTTCAGTGTAGTCCAACGTAAACCGCATTCTAGGGCGCTCTTCACTGCTGGAAACAACGCACTTATGCTCGCTGTGGTTCGTTCGCCCATTACTCCTCCATGCAGCCATCTTAAAAGCATGCCCATATTTTTCGATATAAACTTCATTTCTTCTGTACATCTTGACAAAGAAGAATCTCTCTGAAATGTTGATACCTCTTCCCTTCCTTGAGAGCCTAATGCATTGACTGTGAACTGTTCGTTCGCCCTGCTTTTGCTAGTTTTTCTTCATTTTATCGGGTTTTGCCAACGTAGACAGATTTCGGATTACAAGTACCATAATTTCTATGAAATTAGGACAAGTTCTTCCTGTTAAGCTTATTGTGTTGTTAATTACTAATTAGTTTGCCAACCATGTAACACAAACACACACACATACACACACGCACACACACACACACACACACACTCTCTCTCTCTCTCTCTCTCTCTCTCTATATATATATATATATACACCGGAGTAAACACATAAATGTGAAACAAGGTGGAAAAAAGAGTACTCAAATACATTTTAAATTTAGCCGCGTGCCTACATAAGTTCATTAGCTCACTTCTCCAACTGATACTGATGCAACTTTACGTCCCCCTGACTCAGTATATGAGAATCGCTACATAGATGATTTTAACTTGCGTGCGAGATGGATTGCGTGCATATATGTACGCATGCATTTATGTGTATATTTTATATTTATATTTATACGTTTGTATATGTATGGCGTTTGCACGCATCCTTCTGTGTATGTTGATATATATATGTACACTTTAATATAAATATGTATTGCAGTGTAATATTTATAATAGGTTTTAATTTCTATGCTTTAATTATACTTTCTTCATTAACGTCAATATGTATTTTATTCAATGTAAGGTTTTTTCCTCGAATTTTATAATTTTTATAAGTTTTTATATATATATACATATATTTTTGACCTTTTTGTTTATCGCTCGAAGATTGACCGTTTTTTCTAAAGGGCCAATCAAACAAGTCCATTTTTTTTAAAGGTGTAGCGTTTGTAAGAGTCTAGATTGAATTGATATATCGGTTCCATTCTAGCAAAAACTGTCTGATGAACGGCAACGAGAAATTCAGAGTAACAGATTTTGTTGAATTTTCTGCTGCTTAAAATAAAGTATATATATATAATCAAAATAAGCAACAAGAATGACTCCGGTAATTTGGTACGATCGTTTCGTACTACATCATTTTATTAAATGTTGTAAGTATTACAAAATATTTAAGATGCTGATTATAGAGGTTTTCCA
>NW_021831945.1:0-5000 GCF_006345805.1 Octopus sinensis | reverse complement strand
GCCAAATTTAAAACCAACATTTATAAATATTTATAAATTCTTTCCTACACTAGGCACAAGGCCCGACCTTTTTGGGGAGGGGGCCAGTCGATTAAATCGACCCCAGTACGCAGCAAGTGCTTAATTTGCCGACCCCGAAAGGATGAAAGGCAAATTCGACCTCGGCGGAATTTGAACTCAGAACGTAAAGAGGGACGAAACATTTCACCCGGTGTGCTAACATTTCTGCCAGCTCACCGCCTTAAATATTTATAAATTCGTGTGAACTCAGGATGACCTAGAGTTGAAGTGTTAGACAGGTGACGGCCACGGGCAGGAGTGGTTATGATGCAAATGAGCATGCGCACACTGAAACGGGAGATGATTTCACTAAATTATTTTAAGTATTTAGTTTCGATATGAGCCGACGCTGCCTGATTTCGATTAAGAGAAAGAGAGAGAGAGAGAGAGAGAGAGAGAGAGAATGAGTGAGAGCGTATGAGTAAAAGAGTGTGTTTGTGTGGTGTGTGTGTTTATCAATGATAGCTTGTGTGTATATGTGAAACAGTGAGCGATACAACGAGATATACATACACATATGAATGTATATATGTGTATACCCACACATGTGTGTGAGACTGTATATATACATATATATATATATATATATATATATATATGTGTGTGTGTGTGTGTGTGTGTATGTTAAAACCCGTCGTCTATCTCTTATAACTCCTATACATTTCTCAGTTTATCTAAACAAAACATATATTTTATTTCTGTATTTGAATGCAACATATGTAAACGTAATTTGTTACGAATAGGAAATTTTCTCCTAAAAGAATTGTCAACATCGTCGTCATTTCGCACAGTGAAGCACAATATTGAATTAAGTTCCATTTATTACTGAGTTTAAATTTCTGTTGAAAAGAGGTAGGAGGTGGAAAAAACTGCAAACGAAAACGGCAAAAAACATGGAAGACAAAGCAGAAAAGAGGGAAAGGAAGGGAGAGAACTGACATAAGGAAATAAATACACATAGGAAAGATTTGTTGAAGAGGAAGATATATATTTTTTATTGTCGTGTATGCTTAACCGCTCATAAAACGAGAAATTAAATTAATTGATAGTACTAATCAATAGATTGATATCATTGTTTCTTTTATTTATTTTGAATAGTTTTGTTTTTTTACTATTTATGTCGTTGTTTGCTATCCTCATTGAAAATACAAATTATGTTACGTGAGAGGTTAAGAAATAACGAAATATGGCGCACATCAACAGAAAAAACAAACACACAAACCAACAAACAATCAGGAAAGTGTAGCAACAATATTTAATGCTTTTTATATTTTACTGGTTTCAGTCATTAGACTGCGGCCATGCTGGGGTACCTCCTTGGAGAATTTCTATAAGATTGATACTTATTCTATAGGTTCACTTTTACCGAACTGCTAAGTTACGAGAAAGTAAAAACCCAAATATTGCTTGCCAAGCGACAGTGAGAGAGAAACGCACACATGGCTGGCTCCTTTCAATTTCCGACTACCAAATCCATTTACAAGGCTTTGGTCTGCCCAAGGTTACAGTAGAAGACACTTGCCGAAGGTGTCACGCAGTGGGACTGAACCCAGAAAAACAGGTGGTTGGGATGCAAGCTTCTTACCACACAGCCATGCCTGCGCCTATTATATATTATATTATATATATATTATATATATATATATAATATATATATATATATATATATATATATAATATATATATATTATGTGAAATAGAAATGAATAATCTTGTAGTAGATTAATCAACAGTTTACCGATACCTTAGTAGCAAAAATCACAGCAGTAATTCTTCAGCCACCGGTTCTCAACATACACTGATAAACAGTTTCGCCATGGGCTCTTAGGAGCACAGTTCGATTTGTTTTTTGCTCCGCCTCTGTTCTGTTTTTGTTTTTCCAACGGATTTCCTTTTTCTTCCTGAAGAGAAAGACCAATATGGTCCCATTATTCAATCGGATTTTGGTAATTTGTGCCTTTCGAAACACGTGTAGAATGAAATAAAACGATTTCTGTTCAATCTGCGTTCAGCTCCCTTTCTTCAATTCACCAATAATGTTTTATATATATATATATATATATATATATATATATATACCCTCCTTCCCTTCTTTCCTGAGCGTCAGATAATACTTTAATTGTTCCGTCCTCACGTTGCTTGTTTTTTTTCTGTGTTTTTTTCTGTGTTTTTTTCTGTGTTTTCTTGTTTGGATTAACTATATATATATAGTTATATTTCGAAATGGTCATTTTGCCGTTTAGCCAATAAAAACACGCACTATATATATTTGGTGTTATTTTGCTTCAGGTTATTTATTTTTTACATTAATCTTAATCTTATTTCGGCCAGAGTTCTTTCGTCACACTCCTGTGACCGCATCAGTGGTCCTTTGTTTTCTTCTTTCTTATTTGTGTCTCTCCTTACTAACCGTCAGCGATTTTGTATTTCTTAATGTAAAAAATAAATAAAACTGAAGCAAAGTAACACCAAATATATAGTGCGTGTGTTTTTATTGGCTAAACTGGCAAATGACCATTCCGAAATATAGCAATATCTGTTTCAACACACGATTTCACATAAAAAATCTTGCACAACAAATATTTAAACGTACTATATATATATACCATGTATATATATGTATACATATATAAATCATATAGAGCACGGGTATAGCTGTGTGTCTAAGAAGCTCACTTTGCAACACACGGTTTCGTGTCCAGCCCCACTCCACATCTCCTTGGTTGAGTGTCTCCTACTAATCAACCAATATTTGGTGAACGGATTTAGGAAGAAGAAACCGCGAGGAAGCCCGCCATGTATATATATGTAGAATATAAGGATAAAAATCACGTTAATGATGTTTATCAGGTAGTCAGCATGCTATAAAAATTTATAGGCAATTTATATATTAGATTAATAATAATGTACGGATGTATATAATTATATTCAGGGACCAAGGGCGAAAACGACTCCAGCATATCTTAACCATTAGGATATGCACCAACGCTGCCGCACTTGCCCCTACCTCTCCAACACCACCATCCTCACATGGTCTCAACTTTCCTCCTCTTTTCATCTGATTCCCCTCCTCTTTTCATCTGACACATGCTTCATTTTATGCTTAACTCTCCCTCTTTCTCTCCTTCATATTCCCTTTCTCATCTACGGTTCATCATTTTCGTTTCTTTTCCTTCCCTCCTCGCGGTCATCATCGGGAAAAGCATGGGCTCACCATAATCAGAACGATGATAATGGTATTGCTGATGATACTGATGAGGATGACAGAATTTTTCCTTCTCACTCTGGCCCCAACCTACGACGGACTCCTCCTCCTTCATGAATCCGTGCAGGCTCTCACTCCTACCCCGGACCTTTCTTCAAAACCGATCGTCTCATTTGCTCTCATTATTCTTTATGAAATCTGATGGAATTAACAGAACCAAGACACCGGGTCCTTCCGCCGCTAAGCAAACAACTTTCGAGATGAAAACGAAAATACGTATTATGTTTTACGTGATGAAAATCTAATTTGTTATGAATGTCTAGGACGGAAAACACACACACACACACACACACACACACACACAACACACAAAAACGCACACACACACACACACGCACGCACACACACATACATATGTATACACACATGCATACACATACAAAAGCACACATATATGTACATATTTGTATATATATATATATATATATGTACATAAATACATATACATATATATATGTGTATATATATATATGTATATATATATATGTATGTATATATATATGTATGTGTGTATATATAAATGTATATATATATACATATATACATCAATACATACATACCTTATACAGACATATATGTGCATGTATGTGCGTGTATAAATTTATGTATATATATATATATATATCTATATAAGTGTATATATATATATATATATATATATATATATATATATATATATATATATATATATGTGTATATATATATATATATGATGTATGTATATGTATACGTATCCGTATGTGGTTACACACGTGTATGTCCATAAATGGACATACGCACATAGACACATATGCATGTGCGTACGCTTCATTTTTCCCGTTTTCCTATCCTACGTTCAGCATATTAGTCGTTCTACCGCCCACACGTGTTAACATGGCTCTGTTCAGTATGTTTATGTGTGTGTGCGCTTGTGTGTGTGTGCATGTGTTTATGTGTGTGTGTGTGTTTGTGTGTAAGGCTATGTATGTGTCCGACTCTGTAATCACGTTGCGAACGCATTTGTTTATGCATTTCCTCTCATTATCAGTTCCTTGAATATATATATATATATATATTTATGCGATGTATATAGAATAGAATATGAGTCTCTGCATTGTTTATGAGGGTTTTTTTTGCTGGAATCAACTTCTTTAACGCTTTGCATATCGTCTGCCAATCTCTCATGAATATGTGAATATGTTCACAAGATAATCGTTGGAACCT
This sequence comes from Octopus sinensis, assembly GCF_006345805.1. Lineage (NCBI taxonomy): Eukaryota > Metazoa > Mollusca > Cephalopoda > Octopoda > Octopodidae > Octopus > Octopus sinensis. The sequence continues at coordinate 472 of NW_021831945.1, read as the reverse complement.
TCCAGAAACCAGAATCAGCTTTTCCAATTTCCTACGCCAAACATTCTCATTGCTGTACGTTTGTTTAGTGATACTTTCATCACGTCTTCTGCATGTATGTTAAAGTATATACTTGCTGATGAGGTCAGCATAGTAACGAAACAATTCTTCACCGGAATAATTTAAGTAGTTTGGTCATTAGAACCTTATGTAAGTTCTCTGTTTCATAGAGGTAACTTTTTTAATTTTGATTTAAAAATATTATTTTTTAAGATAAATATTGTTTTTAATACATAAATATTATTGTCTTTGATTTCGTTCCATAGTTAAGGTCACTTGAAGCTTAACATACAAACACGTTCGATTGTTTTAAAGATTTTAATTTCGCTTTCGTTTCCGTTCTTCGTGCTTTCTCTAAAAATTATTTACACACACACACACGCACGCAGACACAGAAACACACACGCACACACATACACAAGCCAATAGGAGC
>NW_021831944.1:0-33480 GCF_006345805.1 Octopus sinensis | reverse complement strand
GTACGTCCGATATCTCGGTAAGTTAGCATTTATTTACCGGTACCGAACACACACACACACACGGGCATATATATATACACACTCGTAAATACACACGTTCACATTTACTCAAATATATAACATCGATCCAACGCGGGAATCTGAACGTGATCGTTCGGTTTGCTAGACATTACAGCTAAATATCACATAAAACATACCTGATTGTCTTAATAAATACTGGGTACATAAGATAATGGGGTCACAGAATAGGGTTCGCCACAATCGTCAACCTACTCTCACACAGATACCAATATATACATGCATGTGTCCATGTAATAACACACACATACACACACATTTTTTTCATTCATTCCACTTTAACCATACTTTGGCAAAATCATCTGCTTAGATACGATCCATTACAATGACAAAAGTACACACTATACAAATTTTCAGGATTATATAAAAGGACAACAAACAGAAAATATGACATACAAACAAACATGCAAGCATGCATAAGGAACCAAATATATTTTTAAAAGTTAAAAGAACATAATTTACAAACGTAATCATCCCCAAAATCATCACAAAAAGAAAAATGAAACACAGAAATCAGTAATAAAATAAACTAGAAATAAAATAAAGAGAAGTGCGCTCAGCATCAAATATATATATATCAATGAGGGGATCAGGAATATTATTTATAGGATACAAAGTTTCCCTTGGGACCTCTTCAGAACGGGAAAATGACGTTAGTCTTCTGCGGCAAACTGGCAGAATCGTTAGCATACCGGACAAAATGCTTTGCGGTATTTCTTCTGTCTTGTGTTCTGAGCTGAAATACTGCTGAAATCGACTTTGGGCAAGACTTCCGCTCCACCCACAAAAACAGAAAGACCACCCTTTTTTTAAAAAATTGGAAGTCTTTCCCGACTTTGCCTTTCCTCTTTTTCGAGTCGATAAAACAAAGTACCCAACCGAGGTCGATGTAATTCGACGAGCTCACTCTTCCAAAATTCCAGGCCTTCTGCTTATAGTAGAAAGAATTATATTAGTTTTCTAAATATGTAAACATGTTCAGAGTACGAGGAAATTCCTGGTCTCGGCTGTGATATAAGTCTTCTCTCCTCTTTATGGAATCTCTCTCTGCACACACACACACACACACACACACACGCACGTGTATGTATATATATATATATCTATATATATATATATCTAAAACTGTCCGACGAACGGGAACGTGAAACTCAGAGTAACAGGTTTTGTTGAATTTTCTGCTGCTTTAAATAAAGTATGTATGTATGTATGTATGTGCGATGTCCTAATACATGACATCTCCAGGTGGTGCGCTATTTAGTTAGCTATGGCCTGGACTAATAATTGCCAAAACCTGTCTTAAGTTGTGTAGAAATGAAACGTTACCCGGCTTGACAGGCACCACCCTTTTTAGGTACTTTTAGCAGAGTTGCAACCTATTGAACGAGACGTTCGTTTTCTGAATAACACTCTTCCTTCACTGATTTAATGTGTGTGTGTGATGTACTTTTATTGAAGGGGTCAACAAAAAATTACTTCATCCAGAAAGAGATAAGTATCCTCATCATTTGATATACACAAGATCTGAATGCGATCTACTGTTTAGTTTCATTCTTCGCAGAGAGAGAGAGAGAGAGAAAGAGGGTCATACGAAGAAAGATTTTTTAGAGGCCGAACAGATCACTGAATAATTGAGGGATTATACATGCTTCATTATGTTATTTTTTTACTGGTTTACTTTTTTTTAATACTGTTCTTTAGTTGCTGTCTATTGTAATAATTTGTGTTTCCCCCTTTTTTTTGTTTTTGTTCACAAATCATAAGTAAATACAAGACACGCTGTTTTTCTCTCTCGCACACAGAGTAAATAAACGTACATACAATCAAATAGCATTCATAACCTGTCGATTTGTCTGTCCCTCTCTCTCTCTCTCTCTCTTTCACACATACACACGCCTACACACATATATACAACGTACATAGTGACATCTCTACACAATACCTGTTTCTTTCTGTTGCACACATGCGCAGCAATTAATACACACATATACACAACCAACAAACATAAATATCCACACATCTCTCCCTCTTTTTGATGCACACACAAACAAACGTTTATTATATAAAATACACAGATACACACTAACATAGTACATACCAACAAACACACACACACACACACACACACACACACTCTCTCTGTCTCTTACTCTTAACAGAACTACGAGCTAACAAGAATCACTGTATGGTCTTTCGACCTGCTAGAAATAGCAGTCAAATCTCCCTCAAATCACACTTTACCATCTGTACAAAAAAAAAAAAAACCAGCAAGGAAATTATCTTGGTACTACTTAAGAAGAGTGGTCCCCGTGCGCGCACTCGCGCTAGCTAGTCGTGACTAGTCGATCCTTACTTTGTGTTTTTGTGTTTTATTTACTTTGCTAGGTAGTCGTTGTAGGATCGACTAGTCACGAGTGCGCGCACCGGGACCACTCTTCTTAAGTAGTACCAATGATCTACATATACTAAAAGTAGAATACTCAGAGTTGAAACGCTTTTAATCATAGATTTGGTGGCGATCCTTCGGTATTGGTATTCAGTGTGAATATGAAGAGACGACAACATTCACCCTCTTTTTCAGCCTAATCTTTTTATCTGTGCTTTTGAGGGAAGAGTGTGTAGGTGAATGATGTTGCTTACCAATACTGAACGATTGCTGTTTGCTTGGTCAGGTTGCCTAGGGTTAAACAGCTTAATTGGAGAACTGCCATGTGGTTGCTCAAATTGCTAGAAACCTCCACCAAATCATATCCTACCTTCTAAAATACAAGGCATGACTGTGTGGCTTAGAAGCTTGTTTCGCAACCACGTGGTTTTGGGTTCAATTCCACTGCACGGCACCTTAAGTAAGTGTCTTCTGTTGCAGCCCCTGAGCCAACAAGTGTCTTGTGAGTGGATTTGGTAGATGGAAACTGTGTGGAAACCTGATGTGTGTATATATGGAGGCAAAGTGGCTGAGTTATTTTCAAGCAGGCCTCACAGAGGCAAGGTGGCTGAGGTCCTTTCGAGTGTTGGGCCTCACAGAGGCAATGACCAAGATCTTTGGCATAATGTTGTACTTGAGAAGAAGACCCATGAAGCTGAGAAAAATCGCAGTTGTGGCAGATATCAGTGTCATGCAAATGGCACCCGTGCCAGTGGCACATAAAAGCATCCGTTACACTCTTGGAGTGTTTGGCAGTAGGAAGAGCATCTTCCTAATGTTCCAATTGATTTGACCAGCAGAACATGAAATAAATGTGCCAGTGGCTGGGTATTCCACAAACAAGCGAACCTTTAACATAGTTCTCAGGGAGGTTCAGCATGACACAGAGTGTGATAAGGCTGGCCCTTTGAATTCCAGGTACTACTCATTTTTGCCAGCTGAGTTGACGGGAGCAATGCGAAAATAAAGTGTCTTGCTCAAGGACACATCTCACCACTCCACTGGGAATTGAACTCACAGCCTTACGATTGTCAGCTGAATACCCTTCAGTGCTCAGAAACAGAAAGATACACCACCTCTAATATATTTATCATAGCTTCATACAACCTTTATTACTTGTCTACACACACATACATGCATATATAAATACTACATACAAACACACACACACACACAGTAGGTGGATGTTAAACAATGATGATGATTATATATGTAATGTATATATATATATTATATATAGGTACAAAAAATTCAGGGTAAATACTTGATAACTGTAAGCACCTGTATATGCCAGCTAGTGGTATAGGTGATAGGATATATGTATCAAATGAAATAAATGAAAAACAGGATACAAAGGATTCTACGGTACATATGTTTCGGGCTTTATTGAATAACTTATATCAATGCATAATATATATTTAATATATATATATATATACATACATACATATATACATATACACACACACACACACACACACACATATATATATATATATATATGTATGTATCTATAAAGATCACAACAGCATTATTGTTGATCTCTATGTCCTTACTATTTATAAATAATAGGTCTTTTCTCTCTCTCTCTCTCCCTCTCTCCTTTCCCCCTTTCCGTCCCCATAAATCATCATGCTGTGTTCTATTTCTGCTTTTGTATATGAATTTATGACATTTAATATAGAAAGGTGAAGTCAAATCTTACCTCACCTGTTTTTCTCCTTCTCTCTTTCTTTATCTACTTATGTAGCTATCTGTTTGTCTATCTATCTATCTATCTATCTCTGCTTATTTATCAATTTTCTTGGTGTGTCTCTATCATGTGTGTGTATTATATACATATATTTATATATATATATATATATTTGTATATATATTTATATATATCTTCTATGTATATGCATCTATTTTCTCTATCTATCTCTGTCTCTGTCTCTCCCTGTCTATCTATCTATCTATCTATCTATCTATCTATCTATCTATCTATCTATCTACATATCTATCTATCTATCTATCTATCTATCTATCTACATATCTATCTATCTATCTATCTATCTATCTATCTATCTATCTATCTATCTATCTATCTATCTGTCTATCCTCTCTGTCTATTTTCTGTGTACACTTACCTATGTGTGTGTGTGTGTGTGTGTGTGTTGCATGCATGTATGTGTGTACAGTCTTCATACTCCTTACCCCCACCTTGCTATCTTCTGTCTCTCTTGTTTTTGTTTTTCTCCCTTGTATCTTAAGCTCTCTTTTCCTTTCTCTGTCTCTTACTATTTCTCATTTTTGTTTTCTCACTCTCTCTTGTACCTTTCTTTCACTATGTCCTCCTCCTCCTCCTCTCTCTCTCTCCTCTCTCTCTCTATCTCCTCTTCTATGGTTTTCTTCTTTTTCTCTTATTTTCTCTGCTTATTATATTTGGCTTCCTTCTGATTTCATGCACTGATTTTCTCTCTCTTTCTCTCTCACTCATTCTCTCTCTCTCTCACGTTCTCTGTCTCTGCCTCTCTCCCTCTCTTCCCTTTGTTATGCATTTGTATAAAGGTTATAGAGAGAGTAGGAGGAAGAGAGGGAGAGGGAGAGAAGAAGTAGATATAAGACAAAGGTGAGTGAGAGAGGGGAAAAGGGCAAGAGAAACACAAAAAGAGAATGTAACAGAGAGAGAGAGAGAGAGAGAGAGAGAGAGAGAGAGAGAGAGAGAGAGAGAGAGAAGAGAGAGGAAAAGAGAAAGAGGGAGAGAGAGTAGCAGAATGAAAGTTGAAAGAGAGTGAATGAAGAAGCAGGTGGGGGGGGGGAAGAAAATGCAGAAGGAGAAATCTCTAAATGAAACGGAAGCAACAGATGATATGTTGCTACAGCTGGGGCAGTAGAGTGACAGACAAAATATGTTTGTAAAGAAATAGTTGACATTTCTTAACATTCTGAGTTCATGTTTCGCCAAGGTCGACTTACCTTTCATCTTTCCAGGGCATAATCATCATCATCATCATCATCATCATCATCATCAACATCACATCATCGTCATCATTGAACACCTGTCTTCCATGCTGGCACAGGTTAGAATGTTGGACAAGCTCCAATGACTGTATTGATGTCCATTGTCTACTTTGGCATGGTTTCTATAGCTGGATGCTCTCTCCTAACACCAACCACTTTCCAGAGGGCACAGGGTGCTTTTTTATTTTATTTACCATGGCATTAGTATTAGTGAAATGTACATGAGGAAGGTTTGAAGGATCTTGGGAATAGGAATTTCGCTAGTGGTCCCCAACCGCAAGTATATCCCTGTTGGGAGAACGTCTTGTTTGCCGTAGATTTTCCACACATGGCGAAAGGGTTGGTGAAAGCGATGTGGTGGACAACGAAAAACCTGGCTGATGACAGTCAAGGCTGATCTGCAACCCAAGCTAGGCCCCCATGTCTATGGCGTTCACTGCTGGAATAAGGAGTGGTTGGAGATCATGCGGTCATTAGCCTCAAATCGCCAGGCCTGGTCGGCATTTGTGAGAGATGCAGCATTGAGGATGAATGAAGCCAGCTCAACCCACCCCAGGTGAATGCTGTCTCAGTCATTAGTATTAGTGAGGTATTTAAATAAATTGCAACACGAAACCCTCTTGTTAGGGTAGGAGTGCAGTATTGAGAGAGGTGGCTCTGAGCCAGATGTTGAGTGGCTGAAGGACAGGAACAGGTCTCTTACTACAGAGCAGTGATTCTCAAATCTTTTTTTTTTTATCTATGGACCCCTTTGTTTTCTATTTCCTTCTGGTTGACCCCCATAGCCATTTGATGTCATGTCCAGTAAGTTCACCATCATCAATTCACTGCAGGGAAAGTTCACTGTCATCAATCAACCAAAGGGGAAGTTCACCAACATCAGAGGGGTGCACAGGGTGGGCCAAAATTTGTGCACCAAAACATTTCACTTTCCATTTATGTTATGTTACATAGCATACCTGATAAAGGTACACCAGGCACATGCATCACAACCATATGTGCGCGACATGGTGATCTCATATCAAGATAAACAGCACATGACCTTGCAGGTGGGGCCCAGTTAGAATTTTCTTCAGGTTGAGTAACCCATCCCGCTCAAACGGTCCCTGAATAAGGGTTGTTTAAGGATGTTGAAAGAACCACCCATGTTTCCAGAGGTGAACTGTTCAAACCCCAAAGAATCCCTCTCAACACATGGCTATGATGCTCCCCCACTACTTCTGCTCGTGATCAGAGATGCACATATCGTCAGCCACTAAGGGACATGCTCAACTGGTTAAGGTCAAACAACTGACAAGCAAATCTGTGGTATTGAGCAGAATATTTGCTGTAGCCCATCTTTTATACCAAGACTTATTATTATTATTATTATTATCATTATTCATATACAAATTTGTATTCATCATTATTTTATTGAACTTAGTACATGACTTTTGGTCCACCCTTCATATACCACAGAATCTGAGAAACCAGCCTCATGAACTTTTGTGAGGAGTGGGGCTAGTTGATTGCATCAATCCCAGTGTTCAACTGGTACTTACTTTATCAACTCCGAAAGGATGAAAGGCTAAGTCAACCTCAACAGAATTTGAACTCACGATCATCATTATCATCATCATCGTTTAACGTCCATTCTACATGCTAGCATGGGTTGGACGGTTCGACCGGGGATCTGGGAAGCCAGAACGCTGCACCAGGCTCCAGTCTGATCTGGCAGTGTTTCTACTGCTGGATGCCCTTCCTAATGCCAACCACTCCTTGAGTGTAGTGGGTGCTTTTTACGTGCCACCTGCGCAGGTGCCAGGCGAGGCTGGCAACGGCCACGATCGGATTGGTGCATTTTATGTGCCACCGGCATGGCAGCCAGTTGAGGCGACGCTGGCATCGGCCACGATTCGGATAGCGCTTTTTACGTACCACCAGTCCAGGGGTCCTGGCAACTGCCGGGTGCCAGTCATAGGATTGGTTCAATTTCGATTCCGATTTCGATTTCACTTGCCCCAGCAGGTCTTCGCAAGCAGAGAAGCGGGGTTGGCATGGGTGCCTGTCGTCGGATGAGGTTCAATTTCGACTTTGCTTGCCTCAACAGGTCTTTGTGTGTCCAAGGGAGGAAAGACATGCATAAGTGGGCTGGACTCACTTGTCCTGCCTGGTCTTCTCACGCACAGCATATTTCCAAAGGTCTCAGTCGCTGGTCATTGCCTCAGTGAGGATGGGAAGATGAATGAAATGCTACTAAGCATGTTGCCCAGCATGCCAGTGACTCTCCCGGCTTGCACTTTACTCAACCACTTAATTAATTAGTTCAATTAGTGAGGTGGTAAACTCGCAGACTTGTTAGTATGCCAGACAAAATGCTCAGAAGTGTTTAGTCCGTCTAGTCATTAACCCTTGCTTTTCCCAAGCATGGTTATATTTCCCCATATTTTTAACAGAAGACTGGAAATGAACAACCCCCACTTGTATAACAATGATGCTCGTTTACAACCATGGTATCAATATAATGATGCATACACTCACATACATATGCGCGCACACACACACACACAAGACACTCTTTTTACTCTTTACTCTTTTACTTGTTTCAGTCATTTGACTGCAGCCATGCTGGAGCACCTCCTTTAGTCGAGCAATTTGACCCCGGAACTTATTCTTTGAAAGCCCAGTACTTATTCTATCAGTCTCTTTTGCCGAACCACTAAGTGACAGAGACGTAAACACACCAGCATCGGTTGTCAAGCGATGTTGGGGGGACAAACACAAACACACACACACATACAACACACAATATATATATATACATATATACGACGGGCTTCTTTCAGTTTCCGTCTACCAAATCCACTCACAAGGCATTGGTCGACCCGGGGCTATAGCAGAAGACACTTGCCCAAGATGCCACGCAGTGGGACTGAACCCGGAACCACGTGGTTGGTTAGCAAGCTACTTACCACACAGCCACTCTTGCGCCTATTACTACATTTTTTTATAATATCTTTTCTTCTCTTGTTAATGATTTTCAGGTTATGCAAACGAAGTTGGTGAGGCATTCCGAGCTTTGGTCCATGTGAACGCTGTCCGTTTCAGCTATGTCGTAGCTTGTAGCTACGTCATGGCTGATGCTAACCACAAGGGACAAATCGCCGCTAAAGTAAGAACAATTCTTTATTTTAACTGAATTTTGGTCACTTCTGTTTTTCCACACCTGAGGCTAAAGTTTTTAGGCTCTTTGTGTATATTCATACAGACATATATGTGCATATATATATATATATATACCTTCAAAACGCAGAGTAGCTGAAACAAGGGCAACTGAAGAAGGGGAATATTCCTTGTGTTGTATGTTTTGTACTCTGTTTTTTCGTTGTTTGAAAAAAAGTCCGTTTCCATGTCTTTGTTTTTATGTTTTCGTTTCTCATTGTGTTCAACGTTTTTTTGATATCCTGTACCCATATATGCATGTGTATATAAATATAGATGTTGGTATGTACATATATGTATGTATATGTGCATATGTTTTATATATTTATTTATTATAATATATATATATATATATATATATATATATATACACATACATATATGCACTTGTTTCTCTCCTTGTTTCTTTTCTGTGTATCTTTCTGTCAAAGAGCATAGGCTCGAAACGTAAAAGACTTGTTTTATTTCTATTCCTGAGCGCCATACTAATACATTGTTTGTTTGTACTCCACCTGCCTTCGTCCTTTGTTTATTTTCATAATCCTTCCCGTTATATATATATATATATATATTATATTAAATTAGAGACAAAACCACTATTAGGCATATCAAACAATGAAAAACTTAAGCCAATACATATGATTAATTTATATTATTTAAATATATAACAAAATTATTAAAAAAATATAATTAATATCACACTACGATTATATTGATTATATTTTAGATATTTAAACCACCTGATGAATGACTGCGACTCAAAAATTTGAAGATGTTAGCAGGCATGAAACGATCGTAGTGTGATATTAATTATATTTTTTTAATAATTTTGTTATATATTTAAATAATATAAATTAATCATATGTATTGGCTTAAGTTTTTCAGTGTTTGATTTGCCTAATAGTGGTTTTGTCTCTAATTTAATATAATATAATATTTTACTATAAAATTGGATTCAATCCTAAATCTGATTTTTCCCTGTAAGTTTGGATTTATTCCCTAATATTTATATTATTATATATATATATATATATATGCACTATCCGACTCGTGGCCGATGCCAGCGCCGCCTCGACTGGCTTCCGTGCCGGTGGCACATAAAATACATCAATCCGACTGTGGCTGTTGCCAGCCTCGCCTGGCACCTGTGCAGGTGGCACGTAAAAAGCACCCACTACACTCACGGAGTGGTTGGCGTTAGGAAGGGCATCCAGCTGTAAAAACATTGCCAGATAAGACTGGAGCCTGGTGCAGCCTTCTGGCTTCCCAGATCCCCGGTCGAACCGTCTAACCCATGCTAGCATGGAGAACGGACGTTAAACGATGATGATGATGATATATATATGTATATATACCAGCTGAATTACATGCTAATACCCAGAAAAGCACGAATTATTTCCAGTTCTTGTTCCCATTACACTTTTTTATGTCTTGTCCCATTCCCTGTTTTCAGTTCCTGTTTGAATTACGAATAGATTTAGAAATACATGGTGATGTGGGATAGGTTTACAAATACCAGCAAATAATACAGTTGAATGATAAAATTGATTGATTGTACTGGTAAGGTAATATCAAAGTGGAATCGGTGGCTGGTTGGAAGGATGAGAATATTGATGATGTGTGACTATGAAGTGATTGATGGTTGATTATTATCATAGTGAAGAATTTTCCTGATCAAGAGGCCTATCTGTTGGGGAAGGCATGGTCTGATATGGAATAAACAAAAATTCTCTCTCTCCTGCTCTGCCCCTGTCTCTCGTTCTCTCTCCCTGTTTCTCTGTCTTTTCCTGTCTGCTCTCCTTTCCTGATATTGGGGTTTAAAGTTTAATCAATTTTACCTTATCAGAAAACAGGATTTGCAAGCTGGCATTTTCTGCATGATAGCTGTCTATCACAAAATGAAAGCAAAAGCATTACAAGGAGGAATTTTTATAAAACAAATGAAAGCAAAGTATTACGATGACTATAAAGTTGTTAGAACTTCTGAAGTTTTAATAAGTTTTAATGAATAAAGTCATGGAAAATGGTTAAACAAACATGTAAATAATTTAAAAAGGGAAAAGGATGTCAAGGAATTTTTTTGCGAAAAATTGCACAAATCTGTCCTGATCAAGGGGCCTCTCTGTTGGGGAAGACATGGTCTGACATGGAATAAACAAAAATTTATATAGGACATTCTATTGTAGAAATTGCCCAACAACAACAACAAGCTATTCATCTTTGAAAGAGGTGAAAAGTTTTAATAAATCTTAATACGGTGATGATGTGTGTAGTAAGTAGCTTGCTAACCAACCACATGTTTCCGGGTTCAGTCCCACTGCGTGGCATCTTGGGCAAGTGTCTTCTGCTATAGCCCCGGGCCGACCAATGCCTTGTGAGTGGATTTGGTAGACGGAAACTGAAAGAAGCCTGTCGTATATATGTATATATATATAAGTGTGTGTGTATATGTTTGTGTGTCTGTGTTTGTCCCCCTAGCATTGCTTGACAACCGATGCTGGTGTGTTTACGTCCCCGTCATTTAGCGGTTCGGCAAAAGAGACCGATAGAATAAGTACTGGGCTTACAAAGAATAAGTCCCGGGATCGATTTGCTCGACTAAAGGCGGTGCTCCAGCATGGCCGCAGTCAAATGACTGAAACAAGTAAAAGAGTAAAAAGAGAGTATAGTAGTAGTAAATAATAATAAAGTTTTTCAGTGGATGTGCAACACACGTTTGAAAGCAGTTTCCATCACTCATCACTCCATCACTCTCCTAACTACATTACTACCTCAGCTGCTGCAATTAGAATAACTATATGAGAGCAGGGATACACATATTCCATCCCCCTTACACTTTTGTACTCCCAGTTCCTCCTTCCCTGGACCCACCTCATATTACGCACATGGCTTTCTTGATATTATCCCTTACTGTTATTGAACAGCATTTCATGCCGGCCACTGTCACCCCTCACCTATCCTTATTCCTCTCATTCTCTGCTTTATGTCCCTCTCCTGCCCTTTACCCACCTCTCTCTCTATGTATATATATATTATATACGTTTTTATTATTAGTTTTGCAATTTACTTAATCTTTACATTTTATTGTTATTTTAATTTTCCTGTTATATGTAATTTTCTGGATGGTGTAATTTAATTGTTAATTTCAAATTGATAAAAGGTGTTTTTTTCTAATTTATATATATATATATAAATAAAGGATAGCATTTCCTTCCTATGGACTCATGCAGCCAATTTCCTCCATGTGTGTGTGTGTGTTTGTGTATGTGAGTGTGTGTATGTATTTTTATGTATGTATATGTATAGATGTATGTATATATATATGTGTACACACACATATATATAAAGATATATATATATAAACACACACACACAAACATGCACAAAAACATATATATACATATACATGTATACACACACACACACACACACGCAGAGCTTCTCCACCACATGGTTCCGGGTTCAGTGCCACTGCATGGCACTTTGGTCAGGTGTCTTTTACTATAGCACCAGGCTGACCAAAACCTTGTGAATGGATTTGGTTGACGGAAACTGAAAGAAGCCCATCGTATATATATATATATGTGTGTGCGTTTTTGTGTCTGTGTTTGTACCCCTTTTACCACTTGACAACCGGTGTTGGTGTGTTTATGTTCCTGTAGCTTAGCAGTTTGGCAAAAGAGTCTGATAGTATAAGTACTAGGCTTAAGAAATAAGCCCTGGTGGGTCAATTTTTTCATCTAAAACCGTTCAAGGCGGTGCTCCAGCATGGCTGGGGTCATATGACTGAATCACGCACATACACACATCGAGGTCGATAAATTGAGTACCAGTTACGCACTGGAGTTGATGTAATCGACTTAATCTGTTTGTCTGTCCCTGTTTGTCCCCTCTATGTTTAGCCCCTTGTGGGCAATAAAAAATAAATAAATAATTTAACAACCCAGGTCTTGCCTAGTTGCTTCCCTTGAAGAGTTTTAATTCTTGAGTTATTTCCCTTGTTCCAGTTATGCAGTTATTTGCTAAGGAATATTTATTTGCATTCTCCGCTTAATGTATTCATGTTCGGGACTACAAAATATAAGAATTTCGGTCGATCGTTAGAAGCAATCTGTCGTATTTTATATTCGATAGAAAGAAGGCCACAGCCATGGATTATAGGTGTATAATGTTTAACTACAAAACCCTCGTCAAAGCATATATCAGAATTACAAACGTACACGGCAACTTGTTGTAAGCGCAATGGGACCCCTATTTCGAAGGAAATTTTTTCCACAGCCCCTTAGCGTTCATTCAAAATAAGTTTTATTAACTAACAACTGGTTTTCCCACTCTCGTCATTAGCTGATAAGTTTTAACAAATGTTTTATATGTTTAACACTTAGCCCAAATGCAGACGAGAAGCAGTACTGATGGTGTGTGAACAGTGCTATGTCTCTCTCTGTGCGGCACCGGTATTTTCAAATATGCCACACTGAGAAGAATCTGTAAGTACTCTGTAAAATTCCTTGTATGAAAAATTATGTTGTTACTGAACGGCCAAATACCAGGACACAGCACAGACTGTCAGTACTAAATCCGTCTGCAAGGGGTTAAAAACAAGGTAAAGAATCTTGTTGATGTTTCAGATGCTAATTCTTCATCAGACAAAAAAACTTTTTTAAATAAACTAAAAGAATGAGAAAGGTGATGGATGTATATATACATATACTATATATATATATATATATATATATATATATATATATATATATATATTATATATATATATATTTATATATATATATATATATATATATATATATATATATTATATATATATATGTAATATATGTATGCATGTATGTGTATATACTCTCTCTCTCTTTACTCTTGTAATTAATTTGATATCCATATCAAGCTTTTGATTATAATAATTTTGATTTAATTTTCAGAAATCTGTACAAAAATTGTGGACTAATAGAATATAATAGTCTAGTTATCTTAAATTGTATCTTGTAATTAATCTGATATCCATATTATGTTTTTGATTATAATAATTTTGATTTAATTTTCAGAAATCTGACGAATCAAATGTTACGAAGAACCGCATGATAGCCATGGCAGACACAGTTGTTTGGCAAGGGCTGGCATCTGTAGCAATTCCTGGATTTACTATCAATCGATTATGTGCCGGTACTAATTACCTGCTGAAGAAGACAGCTTCGTTACCGGTCGGTGTTCGTCGGTGGACCACGACTTTTGTTGGTCTTGGTTGTATCCCTTTCATTGTGAAACCCATTGATCATTCCGTCGACTTCATGATGAATAACAGTGTGAGGAAGATGTATGTCGCAAAGCCGGAACCGAAGGGTGTGTTTCACCATGAGAGAGCTGATTAGAGACAGAAAACGGGTAGACATTGTGTGTATATGTGTGAGGTGTGTATGTGAGAGAGATTTTGATATAGATGGATAGATAAACTAACACACACACACACACATACACACAAAGTCAAAAACAAATGCAGAAAGCATTATTTAATTTCGTTTGATCTAATAATTTTTTTTTTAATTGGTTTAAACCATGAAAAATAATTGGGTATTTTGGCAAAGGAAGACAGGCAACACTCATGACCTTTTATAATAGGGCTTCCAAGATTGGTAAGAGGAAGCTACCCTAAGTTGGAGACCTGGCTTGCAACAGAGTCAAGATCTGCCAAAGCACCCTTAATGACAGATGATGCTGGCCATGCTTGAGCACCAGTCACATATCACACACACACACACACACACACATGCACATATGCATTTTTTTTCTGCTATAGGCACAAGGCTTGAAATTTTGTGGCTAGGGAGTTTGTGGATAACATCAACCCCATTGCTCAACTGATACTTATTTAATTAGCCCATAAAAGTTGAAAGACCAAATCAACTTTGGCAGAATTTGAACTCAGAATGTAAAGCTGATAGAAATGCTGCTAAAGCATTTTGCCCAGCACTCTAACGATTCTGCCAGCTTGCCACCTTAATGAAAATAATAATAATCCTTCTAATATAGACACTGGGCCTAAAAGATTTTAGGAAAGGGGCTTGTTGATTACATCAACCCCAGAGCTCAACTGGCACTTATTTTGTTGACCTCAAAGGATGAAGCACAAAGTTGACCGTAGCAGAACTTGAACTCACAACATAAACATTCTGCTAGGAATTTTGTCTGGTATGCTAGCAACTCTACCACCTTGCTACCTTAATAATGGATTCAAATTTTGGCACAAGGCCAGCAATTTTGGGTGTGAGGGTAAGCTGATTACATTGACTCCAGAACTCAATGGGTACTTATTTTATCAAATACCTGTTGAGTTGTGAGTTCAATGTAATCTACTTACCCCCACCCACGAAATTGCTGGCCTTGTGCCAAAATTTGAAACCATTATTGCCTCCTTAATAATAATAATGATGACAATAATAATAATAGTGATAGTAATAAGGGATGTCAGAAACATCTAGACAACATCCCAGGAGAAACATGTCTCAGAGAAATCCAAAAGATTTTGCTGACAAGTACTGTCCACATCCTTAGAATAACCCTATCAATTTAAATGTATGTGTTGTATTACATGGAAATATTTCGTTACTGTCCCTGTCACTTCCTCTCCCCAAGCTTTCAGTTATGCTGTAGCATCTATTATCCTTCACTTTCCCTATGGCACTGAGCGTGTCTTGGTAAGTGATTGTGACAAACATGCAGATTACCAGTAAATAATAATAATAATAGTAATAATAATAATAATAATAATCACAACAGCATTGATGGAAACTGCCAACTTACTGCCTTGATGCACATGCATAATAATAATAATAATAATAATAATAATAATAATAATAATAGATCTCCATTGGTTTTGACAATGAATATTCAGTTATTCAATCAAGTAAATTTGCTTATAAGTGGTTGAGTATTCCAAAGGCACATGCATTTTTAATGTATTCTCAAGTTGAATCAACATGACAGAGTGTGTGACTAAGGCAGCATCCTTAAATTTCAGGTGTAACCCATTTAGCAGTCTTCCTCACCATTTCCATCTACACAGATTCACTCACTTGGGTTGACCATAAGTTGTGGTTGAAAACCTCGCCCAAGATGCTGATCACTCAGAAATAACATGGGTACTTGTGATTGTGGAGTAAACATTTTAAACTGTTTGACCATGTTGTGGTCATAACCTGCACACACACACAATGTGTATACACATGCACTCACACATAGACACATACAACAAACAGACACACAAACATACATGCAAACACACAGGCACATTCATGCACACACACACATACACACACCATGAACATTTTAGCGAGTACGCACAAATTTGTGACTGTTATATCCTGACAGGGATATTCTTCCAATCTGTGATAGTAAATCATTTTCATTAGATCCTAACTAATTAATCAATTTATACATATCATTAATTAATTAACGAAGGGATAGAAACTTTGAAACCCAAACAGGAATTAATTCCATTGGGTTTTATTTTGTTTTTTTACACAAATTGGGTCACTTTCATTATTTTGTTTTGTGTGTCCTTAAATATCCAATACAAAAATTTAAAATTGTATGTAAATATATATATATATGCTAATATAAAACAGTGTGAATGAGTGCTCTACACTTGTGGGTTGACAAGGCTACCATTGGTTTCATGTAACATGCTTGATAATTGCAGAGAAATTTTCTCTCTGCATGAAACAAATGGTCGCTTTGTTATTCCACAAAAAAAAAGAAAAGCAAATATGTACATGCACGCACGCACTCACACACGCACACACACACACACACACACACACACACACACACACACACACACAACACACACACACACACGTATGTATGTATGTATGCATGTATGTATATATTCTAAATGATTGATACAGATAATGGTGACAGAGAATGAGCGGAAGAGTTATTGATCTAAAAGTTATTTCTCATAGCAAATTATGACTTTTGATTATTATTTATGGATGACCTTCTCTTTGAGACACAGATTTCATAAATCAAATTCATTTTTCTCAAGGAAACACCATTTCAGAACCTTTCAAGGCTAAACAGACATGCACAACCACATACAATTGCATTTATATAGTGATATGTATAAATATTTATATATATACCTGGAAGATATTCTTAGACATATTTTTATAGATTTTTCTCATTTTTGTTGATTTAATTTAATACAAAGCAATTTTTTGTTATATCTTAACCTTTATATTATTAATTATTGAAAACACAACAAATTTTAATAAACCAATGGTAACCAATGGTAACCAATCTACTTACATTGAAATTTTTTTTGTTAATTTTGCTTTTCATTGTTAACGAAGTTCCTTGTAATTAATTTTCTGTTTTTTAGAGAGAGAGAGAGAGACCCTTTTCAATTTACTGGTGCCATGTAAAAAGCATCCACTACTTTCTGTGAAGTGGTTGGCATTCGGAAGGGCATCCAACCTTAAAACCCATGCCAAAAGAGAAAACTGGAGCCCAGACAGCTCTTCAGCTGGTCAGCTCCTGTCAAGCTGTCCAATCCATGCCAGATCTATGCAAAGTGAGCTTCTTAACCACATGGCCATGCTTACACTAATAGAAATATTAAAATTTCTAAGTCTCTCTAAAGGAGAGTACGGCAGCGGTACTGGATATTAATAGTTATCGCCAAGCTAGTATGGTAGTCCATAAATATAAAACTAAAGCTGCCGTTGATTAGCTCTAAGAGGCCATTGCCTCTAGCTAGCTATATGACACACGAACATGTGTCCATTATAACCTTCAAACAGGGGAGGTCAGCCGCTTCCCCTTGCTGGTCAGACATCTGCAGACATGTTTCAGGGTATTTGCCCTTTATCAATGCAGAGTAGCCAGACCCAGCAGGCGTCGCTGGAGCTAATCAACGGCAGCGTTAGTCTTATATTTATGGACTACCATACTAGCTTGGCTTACACTGTTACTCATTCATTTTCCTCAATTATTTCTCACAAAGGATGGTCCTGTCCCCTTCAGTGTAAAAACATTAATTTGGAGTTTGTAACTACAAAATTGCTAAATAATTTGGGGGAACATTTAAGCCCCTTTTATTTATTTATTTATTTATTTATTTATTTTTTCTTGTTCTGATATTTCTACAGACAAACATGATTGGTGCAAATGAACTGGATACAATTTCAAATGTTGATTACTATAAATTCCTAGACCACTGATGTATAAGTGAATGCATGTGTGTGTGTGTTTATATATATATATATATATACACATGCTTATATATATATACATAAATGTGTGAGTGTGTATATATATATATATTTATATATATTATCTATAAATATGTATATATATATTTATATATATATCTATGTATATCTATATATCTATATATATGTATTATATATGTATATATATATATATATGTAATATATGTATATATATATAATATGTATGTATATGTATGTATATATATGTATATATATATGTATAAATATATGTATATATATATCTATACAATATGTTACATTACTCGGTAGTCAAGATAAAACTCTGAGTTTCAGATGCCGAAGTGGAAATCCACAACACCATCTCTTCGGTTATCTGGCTATTTGAAAACGTTATCAAATAGCCAGATAACCGAAGAGATGGTGTTGTGGATTTCCACTTCGGCATCTGAAACTCAGAGTTTTATCTTGACTACCGAGTAATGTAACATATTGTATAGATAAATTTCCTCTATTTACATAATATTGAGGTCTCTTTCTTTCTTTTGTTATCTTACCGTTTTATCAATATATATATATATTATATATATATATATATATGTGTGTGTGTGTGTGTGCAATATATATAGCAATTTGTGTATATATACACACACATGTTATACACTAACAAAATGAATCACATTTGCCTTTCTGCCTTTTCTACTTGTTTTTTTTCCACATTTAGCAATGTCAAGATAATAACTAAAAAAGCAATCAAATTTCTCTATTACAATCCAGAAAATTTCCTTGATTTATGAATTATCAATAAACAAACTAGAGTGAAAATACTTGTCACAGAGACAATCGGACTAAATATTCTGAAAACATCTACCTGGGTACATCTATCTTCTGAGCTGAAATCTCCTGATCACTCTGGGCTCAATTTTATATTGCTTTGCTGCAGGGTAGCAAGAATAACCACCAGTTACATTCTGGAGGAATTTGTCAGATATCCTCCCCGCTGCCCCACCTCATTCTCTTATCATCAAATGCACACACACACACACACACACACACACACACACACACACACACCACACACACACACATACACACACACACACAAAACAAACTTCTTTGAGTCCCCTTTTACCAAATTTCACTCACTGGTCATTGGTCCTGGTCAGCCTGTGGCTATGCTAGATGACACCAGCTGACAGGGTCCATGCAATAAGATTAAACTCTAAATTTCACAGTTCCATAGCAAACTTCTTAACCACACTTCCAAGCCCTGTGCTTATGTATATACTTATATATATATATATATTATATATATATAATATATTATATATATATATATATGTATAATATATATATATGTATATATATATATATATATATATATATATATATATATATATATATATAGTATGTATATATATATGTATGTATATATATATGTATGTATAATATATATATGTATGTATATATATATATATATGTATGTATATATATATGTATGTATATATATATATGTATGTATATATATATATGTATGTATATATGTATTATATATATATATGTATGTATATATATATATATATATATATATATATTATGTAAAGTATTAAGGCAGTGAACTGGCAGAATCATTAACATGCTGGGCAAAATGCTTAGTGGTAGTTTGCCCATTTTTACATTCTGAGTTCAAATTCTGCCAAGGTTGACTTCGCCTTTCATCCTTTTGGGGGTCGATGAATTCAGTACCAGTCATGTACTGAGGTTGGTTTGATCAACTTACCTCCTCTCCACAAATTTCAGGCCTTGTGCCTATAGTAGAAAGGATTATATAAAGCATTAATAGCAATTACGTTTTCTGTTTCTTTTCTACATGTGGTGCACAGACTCTGTATTCCAGCCTGTCTGGTGTTATGATGACAGTCTAACCCCATCGGGGGGGGGGGAGTTGAGTGTAGAACTGACCCAGTGGGCCCATACCCTTTGGTAACGCGTTGCACCTTTTGGTGTATTTTTTGACTATATATATATATATATATATATATATTTCATGTTATGCTTTGAAATGGCTCACAATACCAGAATATGACATTTTGAAATGCTTTAACTGAGGACGGTTTATGTAATGGATGCATTTCCTTTTATGTTACATAAACCTGAAATGTACATATTAAATGATTTCAAAATTTCAGTTTGGTTTGGCTTCATTATTACAATATATGTGTGTATATATATATATATATATATATATATATATTATATATATATATATTGTGTGTGTGCTTTTTATCCAGTACACTGCCTCAGTATGTGTGTGCTGGTAGGACATGCACATGTTTTTGCGTACCAACAGCACTAAGTCATTACCTGCGTGTTGTTGGTACATTAAATTTACCCATTTCAGATAACAAAAGGGTTGGAAGTTGTAACATGGAAGTTTGTATGGTCACCCAACCTGCCCCCAAAATAGCAGACAACTCTCCCTCTGCCAGATCAGGATTGGAGCCTGGTGCAGCCATCTGGTTCACCAGCCCTCAGTCAAAATCGTCCAACCCATACTAGCATGGAAAGTGGACGTTAAACGATGAAGATGAAGATGATGATGATGATGATGATGATGATGGAAACTTTATTTAAATGTACTATGACTAGAAAAAATATTTTTATTGCCTGAGCCAATTTGCTCATGTACATCTGTATGTGTGTGTGTGTGTGTGCGTGTGCGCGCGCATAATTATAAGAATGACTGAAGGGAAAAAATTCTCATGGACGCTTGCTGCATGAAAACTTAACAGTAAAGTAGGCACTAGTATATTTGATGTGGAAACCTAAGAAATTTTGAGTGATTAAAATTACAGCCTTAGTAATGAAGACAATCATTTTACAAATGACTGATTCTGGGCCAAAAAATTTTTAAAAAGGCAGGGGTGGGGCGGCAACTCTGAAATACTGTGGTGGACTGAATCTGTATTTATGGTAGCTAACAACTGAACAATCACAATTTCAACTTATTTAATTCTCATCGGGTTTCAGTGCACATACAGTGACATTTGATCTCTTTCAATCACAGTTATTCAGGTTAGTCGAGTCGCTCTCTTGCTACTCTGATGACCCTGTGTACCTACATTTGAAACGCAGAGAAGGAAAAGAGGGACTCAACCAAAAATTAAAAAAAAAAAAAAAATTATTTATATCTCTACTATGGTATCAAGAAATATAAGGCGGCGAGCTGGCAGAGACGTTAGCACGCCGGGCGAAATACTTTGTGGTATTTCGTCCGCTGCTACATTCTGAGTTCAAATTCCGCTGAGGTCAACTTTGCCTTTCATCCTTTCGGGGTCGATTAAATAAGTACCAGTTACACACTGGGGTCGATGTAATTGACTTAATCCGTGTGTCTGTCCTTGTTTGTCCCCTCTGTGTTTAGCCCCTTGTGAGTAGTAAAGAAATAGGTATCAAGTAATCTTTTTTTTCGAAATGTCAACACTAAACATATCTCTCTTCCCCACTGTCTCTCTCTCTCTCTCTCTCTCCCAATCTATCTATCTACCCTATATATATATACATATGTATGAATGTATGTATATATGATATGTTAATAATCAGAATTGAATCAATTGCTGGTGTAAAATGTTGGTAACAAATGTTGTAGTCTTGCTAAAAATACATTTTGTATATATTTAATTAAATCATATGCTATAGGGTGAGCTATAGAATTTTTCTCAAACATTTATTGCCAACTTTACACCGTCTGACAGATAATATTAATTAGGTTACCTGGATAACAGAGAATTGTATAACTTTACCTAATTGTACTAGCAATGAGTTTTATAATAGACTTGACATTGTATTTGCCTATATATAGATATATCGATTATCCTTGCTCCAATAGGAAACGGGTTTTTTTAAAAAATATATATTACTGATAAATATGTCTTTATACAAAGTGGTGATTCCTGGTACCTAATTTTAAACAACAAATCCATGGAGGGGACAGGTGATGAAGGAGATTGGGAGGCTTGGCTTGAGAAGGGAGGATGCCCAAAACTGGGGCAAGATGACCAGATGGTGTGAGGGCGGTTGCTATGACATCGAGGTAGATCCAGCCACCCCTCTTAATGGGAACAAACACCCGGATTTAAAACACTAGATGATGATGATGATGATGATGATGATGAAATCCATGTTATTGAGGTGGTGTACATATAGCTTATTATAGCTTCTTTCTTATAAAATGAAATATTTATATTAAAACCTGATTTGTTATTCACATTAATTTTTATATATTAGCCATGTCTTGCATTTATCCGGAAGCACCACTGCTTTATACAACTGGATGACTTCCATATTGTTAATTACTGTACTGATGTGGTGGGAGGGGGGGACCTTCAACTTTTCCTATCCAAAGGGTTTTTCAATCCAATATTCCACATGCTATTATTTATAGCTTTACCTACTTCGAGTTCCTCAGAAACGAATCATCTTCATGTCTGAAGGATTTCTTTGTTCCAATTGTTGAACATTTCTCATGTTAAATAGAAGATGTGGGTTTCAATCCCACAGGCAGCTTTCAACTCTTTCCATTCAAAGGGAGGGGGGGGGGCTTAATGCAATATTTACACATCATTGTTTATAGCTTTATCTACTTCAAGTTCCATGGTTAAAAACAAATCATTTTTATTGTACCAACATACTAAACCCAGACACTTTTATCTGTCATTGCAGGCCCTTAAAAACCTCACAGCTGTGACACTGCTGTGTTGTTTGTTTTTGGTTTTATCTAATAAAATATTTAAAAACACAAAGATCCTTCAGTTATCTTTCCAATTTTCATACAATGTCTCTTAACCCTTTGCCTGTTCTGTGCATGACAGTGATGGCACAGAACATATTTTTGCATTGCTAGAAGTTTTTGTTAATTCTCTTTTCCTTAATTTTCTTATATATATATATATATATATATATATATATATATATATATATATATATATATATATATGTGGTGTGTTGTTGTATATATACATATATATATATATGTATATATGTATATATATATGTATATATATATGTATATATATGTATATATGTATATATATATGTATTTATGTATGTATATATGTATATATATATGTATATATATATGTATATATGTATATATATATGTATATATGTATATATATATGTATATGTATATATGTATAAATGTATATATGTATATATATATAAATATATGTATATATGTATATATGTATATATATATATATATATATATATATATATGTTTATATGTATATATATATGTGTATATGTATATATATATGTGTATATGTATATATATATGTATATATATATATATGTATATATATATATATATATGTATATATGTATATATTATATATATGTATATATATATTATATATATATATATATATATTATATATAATATATATATGTATGTGTAATGTATATGTATATATTATATATATTATAATTGTGTGTGTATATATATATATGTGTGTATATATATATGCATTCCCTCCTTTCTGTTAGGAGTCACAAGCATTTACACACACATGTATACACGACAGAAACTTCAACCTACCAAATTCGATTACAAGGTCTTGGTTGGACTGAAGCTATAGCAACAGACACCTGCTCAAGATGCCACACAGTGGAACTGAACCTGAAACCATGTGGCCAGGAAGCAAACTTCCTAACCACACATCCATGCCTGCACCTATATATGCTGGTGTGTTTGTCGGGGACAAACGCAGACACACAAACATATACACACACATACATATATATGACGGCCTTCTTTCAGTTTCTGTCTAACAAATCCACTCACAAGGCTTTGGTCAGCCAGAGGCTATAGTTGAAGACACTTGCCCAAGTGCCACGCAGTGGGACTGAACCTGGAACCATGTGGTTGGTAAGCAAGCTACTTACCACACAGCTACTCCTGTGCCTGATGAGGTGGTGAAGAACGACCTTCGCTCTTTAGGTCTCACTGAGGAAATGACCAGAGACCGAGACCTTTGGAAGTATGCTGTGCGCGATAAGACCCGGCAGGACAAGTGAGGGCATAACCCATGGCCCCTACCTGGGACGTAGTCAGTCCACCTGTGCATACCTTCCTTCTTGGGACACATAACTCTACTTGTGAAGACCTGTTGAGGCAAGTGAAAATCAAAAATCAAAAATCAAAGAATCAAATCAAAATCGATGAACATCAATGGAATTTGTAGTTTTGTGGTACCAGTGCCGGTGGTACATAAGAAAACCATCCGAACGTGGCCGTAGCCAGTACCTCATCGACTGGCCTCCATGCTGGTGGCACGTAACAAACACCATCCGATCATGGCCATGCCAGCCTGGCCTGGCCTCCGTGCTGGTGGCACGTAAAAAACACCATCCGAGCGTGGCCGTTCGCCAGCCTTGTCTGGCACCTGTGTTGGTGGCACATAAAAAGCACCCACTACACTCACGGAGTGGTTGGCGTTAGGAAGGGCATCCAGCTGTAGAAACACTGCCAGATCTGACTGGCCTGGTGCAGCCTTCGGGCTTCCCAGACCCCAGTTGAACCGTCCAACCCATGCTAGCATGGAAAGCGGACGTTAAACGATGATGATGATGATGATGATGATGATGATATATATATGAAAAGTTCCTGGATTTAAGGATATTGTGAAAGGCCCAGTTGGAGGTCCAACTTTCTGAGTTCATTTTAAGGGTTTCAAAAAACTGAAGGACCACTGCAATAAGTGTGTGAATCTGAGAAGGGAATCTCTTGAATAAAATCAGAATTAATTGATCCTCCTGTATTTCTTTTACCTAAAGCCAGGACCTTTTCAGCACCTCTTTGTATATGCTTGTGTGCACACGTGTGGCTTTGCTTCAATTGCTGCCCCACCCCCACCTGCTTGACAACCAGTGTTGGTTTGTTTACATTCTTGTAACTTAGCAGTTCGGTAAAATGAACCAATAGAATAACTACCAAGCTTTTAAAATATATAAGAATTGAGTTTCGTTTGTTTAACTAAGCACTCCAAGGCAGTACCCCAGCATGGCCACAATCCAATGACTGAAATAAGCGAATAATAAAAGATTAGAGATAAGAACATCTTTGTAAATATTTGTTTATATTATTTATTTAACGTGTTTTTTTTTTTATGTTTCTTTATTCAGAATTTTTATTTTGTTTTAAACTAAAAAAGCAAAAAGAACAAAAACACAACAACAATAACAACAGCAACAACAACAACATCGTAGAGGGAACCTCCACGTGATCATTCGACATCCTAGAAATAACAGTTAACTCTCTCTGAAATTATACACTTCCACTGTCGTTTGGAAAGGAAGGAAATACAGTGGATAATGTGACAGAACAAGGGGAAAGTGGGGCAAAATGAGTATCTAAAAAAATTTTTCTTTTATTTGTTTGAAATTATTGCAATTATTTCGAAGTAAAAATTGGTCAACATTATTGTGAGAGTTCAAAGCAGTCAGCTGATAGGTACTGTTTTTCCTCAAATCTGACCCAATTGTAACTGAGGTTGCTAATAAATATATCTGGATAATTTTTGGTGTTTAACAATCAAAATTCTCTTCTCTATTGGATTTCAAGTCGTTCTCTTCCTACACTGATGTCTAATTTGAAAATTAAGAAAAAAAAATGTTTGCAGCAAAGCAAAATGAGTCATAGCTTATTTCAACAATTTCTTCTCTTTAACTGTATGGTGCATAAACATGCCAGGAAGAGAACCACTCCAGCAGATTGTGAAGAAGCTATAGGGAATATTTTATGTTTAGTTTCAAAATTTAGATGAGTTTTATTAATTTCACATCCATGAAAGTTTGTCCCCTTTTCTATTCTTATTTTATTGGTACTTATTCTATTGGTTAGTTTTGTCCCCTTTTCCACCTGAGTTCGAATTCAACTGAAGATGACTCATTTTTTAATGGCGGTGCCCCAGCATGGCCACACCTTGTGAGCTGAAACTAGATGAAAATGATCCTATTTCACTTGATTTAGATATTTAAAATTTTTGTTGTATTTCTAATCTTTCTGATCTTCAAGGATGGATATTGATGTGTATAAGACTTTTTCCAAATGTAATTCTAGAGAACTGAAGAAGCTAATTTACCCTTATTTTACCCCAGCTAAATTTTTCTTCTATATTCTCAAAGAAAATGGAAATAATTTTCTGAAATAGTGTTTTGAATATGTTGTAGAGTTTTTAATGCATTCAGAGAAGCTCATTTGTTTAGCTGATCTAGTTTTGTAAAAGCTAGTGAATATTTGTAAAAAATATCTTTTTCTCAAAGTTTAAAATGCAGTAAATATTACTCATTGTGCCCCACCCCTACTTTAACAAGGTGAGAGGGTCATGTATGGAATGCATTTAATCATTTAAAAGTAAGTTTGAAACCTACAGGTTCATTAGGCCAGAGTTTACCCCAGTTTCGTAGCATTTAAGAGATGGAGAGCAAAAGATTCATGGCCCTCCCTACTGAACAGGACGCCAGTCCATCACAGGGTTAACCACCATTGCAGATACTGGTATTCATTTCCAGCTGAAGCAATGTGAAATGAAGCACCTTGCTCAAGGGTATAAAGTGACGCCCGTTGTGAGAATCGAACCCACTGCTTCATAATTGTGAGTCCAACTCTGAAACCACCAAACCACATGCCTTTACCCTTTAATTATAGACCTGCTCAATTAAAGATGATCTGGGCCATAACAACAAACAACAGTAACAAATACAACACCAACAACATCAACAACAACAACAACACCAACAACATCAACAACAACAACAACAACAACAACAACAACAACAACTACAGCAGAAGCAGTATAAAAAAAATCATTTCACAAGAAATTTCAAAACAATAAACAAGAAATGTTGACCACAAAATTGTTTTAGTCTTTGATAACTTCGTTTGAAGTCGATTTTTGTTTTTGGTTTGATTTTTTTTGGCATTTTACGTCCAATTTCTGGCCATGCAGGAGCAACTTTATATACACTCATGCTTCATCAAAAATAGCACGGCGTATTTTTATCTTCCCTCATTCTTCATTCCAGTTCTTACTCCTCTTCCTCTTCCTCTTCCTCTTCCTCCTGCTCCTGCTCCTCTGCCTTTTCCTTTTCACTCTGCTTTTATTCATTTATTTTTCCTCTTCATCTTATACATAGATATGTATGTATATATATGTGTGTGTGTGTGTGTGTATGTGTGTGTGTGTGTATACAAACACACATACACGCATATACACACAGATATGTAATGTATATCAGTACACATATCTTTACATCCTTGTATTTATATATATATATATATATAATATATATATATATATATATATATATATGTATATATGTGTATATATATGTGTATATATTTATATATATATATATATAATATATATATATATATATATATATATATATATTTATATTGTATAGAGGGTATTATTACACATAAATGCCTCACACTAAGAGGGACATAAGTCATTACTACCAAAATTTAACTAATCATACCTAATGCAGTTTTCGAAGCAAGACATTTAAAAAACTGAATTTAGTTCTATATCACCTGTGATTTCACAATTAACGCATCAAATGCGTATTTGATGCGTTAATGTGAAATCACAGGTGATATAGAACTAAATTCAGTTTTTTAAATGTCTTGCTTCGAAAACTGCATTAGGTATGATTAGTTAAATTTTGGTAGTAATGACTTATGTCCCTCTTAGCGTGAGGCATTTATGTGTAATAATACCCTCTATACAATATAAATTAATATTTTCAAGTGAAAAATTATTTTCGAATTTTTCTCTTATGAGGTTTTTCACGCTAACTACCTGATAATTTCTTGTTAAGATTCCTTATTAAGAAGTTATCCTTAATTGTTAAATATATATATATATATATATATATATTCACATACATACGTATACATGCATGCAAATACACATGTATATATATATACATATATGCATGTATGCATGTATTCATATATGTATGTATGTATGTATATATTATATATATATATAATATATATATATATATATATATATATCATTTAATTATCTTGAACGATGGACTTGGAAAGCAGCCCTCAAAGACTGGCCAAAGAAAAACTCAGCAATTTCGAAAATTGTCAAAACACTAGCTCCAAGAAAAAGACCCATAGATCCTCCAATGTCACCTGAAATTATACAAAAATGAGGTTAATTTTTAGAAAATAATTAAATTTTATCTAATAGCTACCAGGATTAATTTGGTGAAATTCCATGTTAATTTATGTTCCAAATACCAACTTAATAGTGACAAAATTATTCCACTAAGTTCTTCATTATTTTTAAAATTAACCAAATCAAAAGTAGTATATTTTAACCCTTTCGTTATTATATTTATTTTGAGATGCTGTGTGTTTCTTTCAATTACTTTAAATATAACAAAGAATTTAGGAAATAACTTAGTTATCATTCTGCTAGTGTTAGGAACATATATTGTGACTAAGGTTTGGTGGGAGATTTTAATTCAAAACTTATCAAAACAAGACATTTGTTATCATATTTCTGTTGAGATGCTCTGTGTTTCTTTCAATTAATTTTAAATATAACAAAGAATTTAGTAAAATAACTTAGTTATCATTCAGCTAGTGTTAGGAACATAAATTGTGACTAAAGTTTGGTGGAAGATTTTAATTCAAAACTTATGGAAACAAGGCATTTGTACTCAGAGCCGATTTCAGCCAGTCTGGTAATGAAAGGGTTAATAGAAATATTGTGTTGGCGCAATGGCCCAGTGGTTAGGGCAGCGGACTCGCGGTCGTAGGATCGCGGTTTCGATTCCCAGACCGGGCGTTGTGGGTGTTTATTGAGCGAAAACACCTAAAGCTCCATGAGGCTCCGGCAGGGGATGGTGGTGATCCCTGCTGTACTCTTTCACCACAACTTTCTCTCACTCTTTCTTCCTGTTTCTGTTGTACCTGTATTTCAAGGGGCCGGCCTTGTCACTCTCTGTGTCACGCTGAATATCCCCGAGAACTACGTTGAGGGTACACGTGTCTGTGGAGTGCTCAGCCACTTACACGTTAATTTCACGAGCAGGCTGTTCCGTTGATTCGGATCAACTGGAACCCTCGTCGTCGTAACCGACGGAGTGCTTCCATCCAATAGAAATATTGTAACAAAGAATTAAAGTGATCTGAATGAAAGCCTTCCATCAAAGTTTCTTCTTAATTTACGTTCTAAGAACCGATTTAACAAGGGCAAAGATATATTTACTAAATTCTTCATTATTTTGAAAATTAATTGGAACAAAGGCGGAGTATTTTTCAAACTTTTATAACAATGAAGGGGTTAAAAATATTCAAATACAAACTGAAATACTGTAAAATCTATGCATTTAAAGGAAATTTTTCCTCAAAATTTTAAAATTTAAATTATAGGATCTGTAATATATGGTATTCTTTTCTACTCTAGGCACAAGGCTCGAAATTTTAGGGAGATGGGTAGTCGATTAGATCAACCTCAGTACACAACTGGTACTTAATTTATCAACCCCGAAAAGATGAAAGGGAAAGTCGACCTTGGTGGAATTTGGACTCAGGACATAAAGGCTGACGAAATACCTATTTCTTTACTACCCACAAGGGGCTAAACACAGAGAGGACAAAGGGATTAAGTCGATTGTATCGACCCTAGTGAGTAACTGGTTCTTATTTAATCGACCCCAAAAGGATGAAAGGCAAAGTCGACCTCGGCGGAATTTGAACTCAGAACATAACGGCAGACGAAATACCGCTAAGCATTTCGCCCGGTGTGCTAACGTTTCTGCCAGTTCGCCGCCTTGAATGTAATAACATAAATGACCCCCTTCCTCAAGACAGAGGGATGTCGTTTGTAATTTTCAGTAAAGAAAGGAACAACTTACAGAGGAGTGAAAAGAAATAGTAGCCAATTTGGTGCTTGATTTCTTCGTAGCTTAATTCTCGGTAATAAACAGCTAATTCTAAAATGTTATCCCTGCAACATGAAAAATGTACATAAGCTATCATTTGCTGGACATCCACATAAACCAACTTATTCACAGCATATACACACGCATAAAAAAATTAGAAAGATGTCTTAAAATAGGTAACAAAGAAGCAAGAAGCAGAGATAAGGGTGGCGACTCTGGATTTAATTATCCCTTAGGGGTATTAAACTCCTCTAACTTGATACCTTATATATATATATATATTATATATATATATATATATATATATATATATATATATATATATATATATAAAGTTAATCCAAACAAGAAAGCACAAAAAACACAACAACGCGAGGACGTGGAACAAATATAGTATT
Organism: Octopus sinensis; assembly: GCF_006345805.1. Taxonomy (NCBI): domain Eukaryota; kingdom Metazoa; phylum Mollusca; class Cephalopoda; order Octopoda; family Octopodidae; genus Octopus; species Octopus sinensis. Next base: position 3,160 of record NW_021831944.1, on the reverse strand, counting down.
ATTGAACGCTCAGGAAAGAAGGAATGAAGGAGGGTTTTTACGTTTCAAGCGGAGCTCTTCGTCGGAAACATAGGAGAAGGAAAGATCCAGAGAAGGGAAGACAGAGGAAAAAAATCGCCAATATATATATATATAAATTGACTTCTATCATTGGCGATATAGGTACTCATGTAGTACCCTTGTATATGTATGTACAGAATAAATATTGTATGTATATATTTTATTAATTTGCCTGTACGGCTTACCACTTGTGATGATATTTTAATAATACCATCCCTATATATATTGCTGCTGCTGAGCCCCACTTCGGTCAGGAATGACCATGGGATTGCCCCTAGAAAGTTCTCCTCCGTGACACAAGTCCAGGCAAGGTTGTTTATGGAAGATCAGCAATCGCCCATGCATACCAGACCCCCTTTCTACGCCACTGATGATATCCAAGAGAAAGGCAAGTGGGGTCGATATAGCTTGGCACCAGTGACGTCGCAACTCATTTCTACAGCTGAGTGAACTGGAGCAACGTGAGACAGAGTGTCTTGCTCAAGAACACAATACCCAGCCCGGTCCGGGAATCGAACTAACAAGCTCATGATTGTGAGCCCGGTGCTCTAACCACTGAGCCTTACAAACACAGACACATAAATTTATATTGTTAAGTTGTAGTTGACTTTAATCTCCCACCAGTAAATATCTTAAAACTTGCTTTAAAACGATAACCTTTAACACACACAGACACGCACGCACACACACACACACACACACACACACACACACACACACACACACACACACACACACACACACACACACACACACACACACACATACATTTTTTGTCTACCAAATTCACTCACAAAACATCAACAGGCCTGGTTCTATAGTAGAAAAACACTTGCCTAAGGTGCTGTTGCTGTTGAGCGAACGGTCTTCGTCCCAGGGCTCGCAAGATGGGAGAAGTCCGAAACGTGGTCCTTTGCTATTCGTAAGACCCGCAGAAGAGAAAGCAGGTCAACCCCCGACACCGAGAGCATCGACGGATGGATGAATGAATGCACATCCAGGCTCAGCGGTTGCATAGGAAGTTGGGGACAAGAAACAGGAAGAAGGAGTGAGAGAAAGTTGGGGAAAAGGGTACAACAGGGTTCGCCACCACCCCCTACCTGAGCCTCGTGGAGCTTTAGGTGTTTTCGCTCAATGAACACACACAACGCCTGGTCTGGGAATCGAAACCGCGATCCTCCGACCGCGAGTCCGCTGCCCTAACCACTGGGCCATTGCGCCTCCATGCCTAAGGTGCTGCACAGTGGGACTGAACATGAGACCACGTGGTTGTAAAGCAAGTTTCTTAAACACACAGCCAAGCCTGCACTTAAGAGCGTTATGATATTTTCGGTTTGAACGGCAGTTTTTAACAATTTCTAGGTAACTAAAAAATTTTAAACATTCTCTTGGCTTTATTGAGAAAATTCTATAGTTTGTAAGATATTTGTGTTTTTTTTCTTCAATTTCTGCAATTTCAACCAATCACTGACGTCTATTGAGGTAAAAAAAACATTCTGTGCTGTATGAATATGTCCCTCGTTTAAGAAACAGATTGGGTTTATTTACATTTGTGAAGAAAAAATGATACCCCCCCCCCACCCCAACCCTAACTAACCTTAACCCTAAAACAGATTGAAATGCAATAGATCGATACTAGGGTCATAATTATGGGTGACAATTTCACATGACACCGCTAGAAAAAACTGCCGTTCAAACCGAAAAGATCCGAGTGTTATATTGTATTGCAAAATTAAGATTTTGACCCTTACCTCATAAATTTGTCGTCTATTTTCAAAGATTCTTCAAAATTATTCATGTCGTTAAGAATCTTTTTAAAATCGTGAAATAAAATTCGATCCTTGTTTCCAATGAGATGACGAAAGTCGTACACATTCCGGACGTCCTCGTGAGTTCGTTCTATTTCGTTTATCTTATCGTCCGGATTTTCCTGGAACTGCGTTATATTAGCAAAGTTGTAATATTCAAAGCAGTCTTCATCCATGAAAATAGACTTCCAAATGGCAACGGAAGCTTGCGACAATTTTTTCCAGTTGTCATAGAGCAATGTTCCTCGGGATCGAACTTCGCTAAAGAAGGCTTGTAAATTATTCACACCTTCGTAAGTTTTCTGTGAACTTAACATGGAAGCTAATCGTCGCTTGGAGATTGTATCGTTTAAGTAATCGTTTGCTAACTTAATACCAGCATCCAAATCTGCGATTATGTTCGCCTGAAGAGAAGAAAGTAGGGAATTGACGTTATTTAGATTAAGCATTATATCTTTGGCGACATTTTCGTAATCATTCCAAAGCATTTGAAAGTCTACTTCTTTCTTCTTCACTTCTTCTAAAGCCCAATCGAGACAGTAATAGTAGAATGCGCTTTTAGCGAAGTTGTAGTTCTTGCAGGCCTTGCCATAACGGTGAGATACAATGTCTAACCTACTCATATTCAATATACCCGTTTGGTAAGTGTCGTTCGCTAATTCCATGTATTCTCCGAGATATTCTATAATTTCATTGATACGTAATGGAACCATGCGACTATATTTTTTTGAATAGTTAGAATAAGTGAGTGACCTGTTGAAAAGCAGTCGCGGTACTATATGGAGGTTATGACTCCGGGGAATTTTCTTATATTTATATCTGAAAATTGGTATTCCATTCGTTAAAGAATCGTATAATTCAGTGTAGTTTCCAAGAGCTTTCATATTTTCTGAAGGTGTTCCTTACAATCCCTATTTACATAGAAAGTAGATCATGTCTTTAAGGTTTTTTGTAATAATTTCTGGGTCGACGAGACTTCTAATCTGTTCATCCATTCGAAAAACGAAACTGATAAAATCGAAGCCCAAATATTTCAGTGTCCTTTCTTCCATGGCTTCCCTTCCACGAATGAAATTTTTCTCGGTGACGTATATCTGGTATTTATTCAGATCCTGTTTTAGCGCCCATTGTTCTTTAGTGATGTTATACAAATTGCTAATGATTTCAATTTGGCTGTTGATACGATTGGAGAGATCGACATCGAAGAAAGCTTTAATTGGGCGAAAACTGTTTTCAAGGTTGATTAACAAATCCCTTGTTCTTTGAAGACTTTGAGTTGCATGCGGGTTGGT
>NW_021831943.1:0-34012 GCF_006345805.1 Octopus sinensis | reverse complement strand
TATAATACTGGGCATATACTTTCTGTTCCGTCCTAACTCTTTGGGTATATAAAAGTCTAATAAACATTTTATTAGCACAGATTTCTCAATCAAAGAAATTCGATTTTCAATGACTATTAAGCGAGGTAGGTTCTAAATTCTTCTTTCTTTCTTTCCAGACCTTCTCGGGGTGAAAATAAACATCTAAACACCGTTTGTTTGTAATGAGATACTACTACATGTTAATAATACTGCTTGCAATCACGAGAAATGCAACGCGAAGTACAGAATATCCAAGGCATTCAGCTACCTTTTAAACATCCGCTTTGATCTAAATGAAGAAAGAAATTATTATGTTTATATAGTTATTTGATTATATTTTGGCATGAAAATATGGTCATGAAAAGAATGTTATTTTTCTGATGTGGTCTTCAAAGATAACTAGAAACAGCGTCGTTTATAGCGGCTGTGATTCCATCCTAATTTACTTCAGTTTAAGGCTTGCAATTGCGTCAAGGCTCATCAAGGGAGAAGAATATATATCTTAGTTTAGATCAGAGAAAGCATATTTCTTTTACCTCCCGGGGATAGCTTTTCTTTCGCTTCTCACCCAACTATTCGTTATTCTATTAATTTCAAAAATATATCACGATTAATTGCAATTTTTCAAGCTGAAATTAAAGATTCGCATTTAGCACCACTGGATGAATCTGCGACATAAAGCAAGTTAATATATTTCTTTCTGCCAATTACTGTTGCTATAAATATGTCATGGCACTCTAACTGCTCAATGATTGGAATTCTATAGATAAGAAACTAAGTTAATTATATCGGTGTAAGAATCTAGCTGTTGCCCGTGTGAGTCCGTCTGTAGAAATAGTAACTTATACTTTATTATAGGCCTTTTGTCCCTGCTACAATATCAGAACACGCGTCATTCACTCATTTTCTGGAACACTATCAAAGGAATACATCTAACATTTTTGATTAGTGCTAATTTAAACTAGGTTTATTTGGCTAGAGGAGGTTATATGATATAAATATAAAGGTAATATCTATCTATCTATCTATCTATCTATCTATCTACTATCTATCTATCTATCTATCTATCTATCTATCTATCTATCTATCTATCTATATATCTATATATCTATCTATCTACATACCTATCTATCTATCTATCTATCTATTATCTATCTATCTATCTATCTAATATCTATCTATCATCTATCTATCTATCTATCTATCTATCATCATAAACCAACCTACCTATCTATCTATCTATCTATCTATCTATCTTCTATCTATCTATCTATCTATCTATCTATCTATCTATCTGTCTGTCTGTCTGTCTGTCTATCTATCTATATCTATTCTATCTATCTATCTATCTATCTATCTGTCTGTCTGTCCTGTCTGTCTATCTATATCCCCTTCTCTCTCTCTTTCTCTCTCTCTCTCTATATATATATATATGTATATGTATATGAATATATATATATATGCACACACAAAGACAAACCAACACAAACACACACAACACAGACACACACACACACACACACACATATACATGAAAGGAGACGACAATGAAGTAAAATCGTATCTTGATACACACAAGGATAATAATGGGCGCAGGAGAATAGGAGAAGGCAAAGCTTTCACCTCCTTTTTTTTCCCCCGTGAATGGACCATATTATTTTCGTCGTATACAATGAGATATTTTAAACACGAGTTAAACATGAACAAGAAATAAATCCAAATTTAATCTCATACAAGCATTGCGACACTATAAGAAAACGTTCTATACTATGTATATTACCTCTAGTTGACTTTGAAATTCCCAGAATATTTATAACTTAAAAGAACTGTGTCTTGTTCTTTAACGTTACAAAAGTTGTGTGGACTTTAATTAAGAATTGAAAGCTTTTAGTTCTATGATGCTAAAGGAAATTGTGAGCATTTTAGAAAGCTAAAAATTAGTTTTATTTTATAGAACGAATATAAAGTTGACATGATTAGCTGCTATAATTAACTATAGTTTCTGGTATATTTACTGATCAGTCACCCAAACTTAGTTTGCATGCACCAATAATTTTCTTGCGTGCACAACGATGTCACACTACATAAATCTTTCAGATTTCGACAAGATTAAATTTAATTTTCTTGAAAATTAAATAAAAGAAAAAAAATCGTTAGTAAGCATTATTATTTTTTTTTTGCTGAATAGTGACCTTTGTAATAAGAAAGTATATTTTTTAATTAAAAATAGTAATTTAAATTATCAATAACGAAACATAATAAGTCATAGAAGGAAAACACACACAAACTCACTCACTCACAAAAATGAGAATGAAACTAAAATGTCGATAAATTTAACTGACATATAGTAATTAGTTTTTAAGTTTCTGTTCGATGAGTAAAGAGATTATAACCATTTGAATCTACGACTATACATGAATAGTAATCAGTAGGAAGGACGAAACAGGATTCAACTGCAGTAGGATTTGAACGTAAGACGTAGTGGAATGAAAGTAAGTACTGTATTACGCTTTGTTTCTTGCACCGATTTCCCTCGTTAAGGGAGAAGGATCTTTTCGGTTTGAACGGCAGTTTTTTCTGGCGGTGTCATATGAAATTGTCACCCATAATTATGACCCTAGTATCGATCTATTGCATTTCAATCTGTTTTATGGTTAGGGTTAGTTAGGGGTAGGGGTGGGGGAAGGGTATCTTTTTTTCTTCACAAATATAAATAAACCCAATCTGTTTCTTAAACGAGGGACATATTCATACGGCACAGAATGTTTTCACCTAAAATAGACTTCATTGATTGGTTGAAATTGCAGAAATTGAAGAAAAACAACAACAAATATCTAACAAGCTATAGAATTTTCTCAATAAAGCCAAGAGAAAAAGATGTTTTATAAACACATTCTACCAGTATACGAAGTTTAAAAGAGTTTAGTTACGTGGAAATTATTTTAAAAAACTGCCGGTCAAACCGAAAAGATCCCGCTATTTATCTTTCATAATGGAAGAAAAACTGGATAGTGCCGTTTTAAGATTATTTATGAATGAAACACTAGGATTCACTTCCCTAGCGTGGCTAGGGTGTGTGCCGCCCCGAGATCCCACAGAAAAACAAAAGTGGTGCCCCATTAAAAGTACTATTTCAACCCACCGCGTCACTTATAGGATATTTCCTTGTCACTTATAGGAAATTGAACTCCCTCATTTCGCAGTACCGATATGTCTTCCAAGAGACCGGACAAGACGAAATCAAATCTGCATAGAAATGAGAGAGTTATCTCCAGTGATAATGTCGTTATGTGAGAGGCGATTGCAATGGAATTCCAATCACGAAATATCCGATAAATTATTAAGGAAAGAAAAAAAATAGAGAAGTGAAAAACGTTCATGTGATGTTGCATAGTGTAGTGATTATTGGATTTGCTTGATGTGTTGGCAATCTTGAGTTCGAAACACGTTGGAACTTAATCTTAGGCGCAGGTTTGGTTGTGTGGTTAAAAAGCTTGCTTTGCAACAACGCAGTTTCGGGTTCAGTCCCATTCTACAGATCCTTAGGCAAGTCTTTTTTTTTTTACTATTGCTTCGGACCGACCAACGCCTTGTGAGTGAATTTGATAGGTGGAAACAATGTGGAAGCCCATCGAATATGTGTGTGCGTGTGTGTGCCCGCACGTCTGTGTATGTGTCTATGTGTGTGTGTGTATTTGGCTTTGTCTTTGTGCTTGATCCCACTACTTAACAACGGATGCTGGTTGTCTACGTCCACGTAACTTACAGATTCTAAATATGAGCTTAGCCGAATAAGTATCAGAATAGGGAAACATAATTACTGGGGCCGACTTATCCGACTAAGCTCCTAAATGTATATATATATATATTCTCTCCTTTCTCTCTCTTCTTTTTTCTCTCCTTGTTTCTCTCCTTGTTTTTTCTGTGTCCGTTTCTGTAGAAGAGCGTAGGCTCGAAACGTAAAAGACCATTTCTATTCCTGAGTGTTATACTAATACATCTGTTTGTTTTGTACACCATCTGTCTTCGTCTATTGTTTTTCCGTAAACTCTCCCTATATATATATTATATATATATATATATATATATATATATATATATTATATATATAATATATATATATATAATATTATATATATACATACATACAAACACACACAGATATATATATATATAATATATATAATATGTATGCATGTATGCATTTCTATATCAATGCGCTAAGAGAAATTGTGTGATGTCGTGGTTAGTTGAAGGCAGACGAGAAGAGAAAGAAGAGAGAGCAAGACAAAAAAGAGATAGAAAGAGCGCGGGAGTTGGTAAGCGGTAAGGACTAAGAGGAAAGGATTGCTATTATAGTATGCGGTTGAAGGAAGAAGTGGAGAGAAAGAGAGAGGCGAGGTGATATATGAGATGTGGTATTGTTGAAAGAAAGAAGGGGAGAAGGAAAGAGAGAGAGAGAGAGAGAGAGAGAGAATGTGTTTGCTGAAAGAAGCAGCAAAAGGCGTTAATTTTTCTTATGTTTTGTTTTTAATTTTTATATCACACATCAATTAACGCATGCGCTTTAGTGAATTAACTAACGTCTGCTCATTTAGAACTCATGAAATATGGCCAGTAACAGCCAACATAAAACGTCTTAACAATTTTCAGAATAAATGTGGAATTTCCTCAGTGTACTAGTTGGGAAACATTATCGGTAATAATGCTTTATATGTTATCGGTAATAATGCTTTATATGATATTTTATATAAATTTCTTTGTGGCCTACAAGGGGCTAAACACAGAGGGGACAAACAAGGACAGACAAACGGATCAAGTCGATTACATCGACCCCAGTGCGCAACTGGTACTTAATTTATCGACCTCGAAAGGATGAAAGGCAAAGTCGACCTCGGCGGAATTTGAACTCAGAACGTAACGGCAGACGAAATACCTATTTCTTTACTACCCACAAGGAGCTAAACACAGAGAGGACAAACAAGGACAGACAAAGGGATTAAGTCGATTATATCGAACTCAGTGTTTAACTGGTACTTAATTTATCGACCCTGAAAGGATGGAAGGCAAAGTCGACATCAGCGGAATTTGAACTCAGAACGTAACGGCAGACGAAATACCGCTAAGCATTTCGCCCGGCTTGCTAACGTTTCTGCCAACACGCCGCCTTACGATATATTATATAATATACACGCAGTTCATGTCGTTGTTATTGAATAAAGCATTAATACCAATTACATTTTCTACGTTCCTGATATATATATATATCGTTATGTATATACACATGTATATCGTTATGTATATACACAAACATATTTATATGTATGCAGACACACACTCACACACGCACCCACACACATTATGATTTCAAGAGTCACCATACTAGTCTTCAGAAACACGAATTAAACATTTCTAGAGACAAACATTACTGTAAAAGATATAACCTACCTTATCAATATAATTCAACTCATATGTTATTATATCCAGTAGAACATTGTACATGATTTAAATTGCCTCCTTTTTACTTAAGAGATATTGAACTCTGCAGTCATAGAGAAATTAGACGATAAACATACACAGATATGAAACTATCGCTGATACGTCTCGAGTGTTTTAAAAACTGTTACAGAATCGTATATAACATAAGATATTAATTTATAAGTTCGAAAGTGATATCAACAGCAATAAGTAGATACCATATAAGTGAGTAGTCATGTCTACTTATTGCAATTAATAGGTACAAGTAATGGTATCTATTACTTGTTTCTTAGCATTCTACTTAAACCAAAAAAAAATTATTTTAAACCTTACAATTTCAGCAGCTACTTCATCACGAAATTAGTTTTGGCTTCCGATTATATTTCCATTTCTGTGAGATTCTTTATAAATATGAAATCACCTAAGTATTTAAATAGCAGCTTCATTTATCGAAACCGGGAAGTATGAAAAGCAAATCTGAACTCGGAACGTAAAAGGCCGTAGCTAAATACGCCAGGTATTTTTTTCAAACGTTCTAACATCCTCTTCCAAGCAGCATTTGATTCATTTAAATAACATTAAACCAACTAGTTTATGGAACCTGATTCGTGTTCGATGTATTGATTCAAAATATTGGTTTCAAATTTTTCAAATTTTGACACTTAGTCGAGGGAGGAAGCAAGTCGTTTACATCAGTTCCAGTGCTTAATTGGTACTTATAGATTGGCATATTTTGGTCATATTATGAGGAGAAAATCCCTGGAGAAGGATATCATGCTCGGAATGGTCAGTGGCAAGAGAGGAGAGGCCGACCAAGAACCCGCTGGCTTGACACCATCAAGAGTGATACCGGAATGGACATAGCCAGTCTGAAAGAAGTGGCCCACGATAGATGGGTCTGGAGGACACTGATCCATGGGGTAACCGAGAGTTGACTTCGACTGAGCGGATAGATAGATAGGAAGCCCAATGATAGACTTAGTTATATTAATGTAGTTGTACAGTTTTCCTCTTCTTTTTCTTTGATCTTGTTATCACCGGGACAGGGTATCTCTCTTTCTCCCTTTTTTACTTGTTTCAGTCATTTGACTGCGGCCATGCTGGAGCACCGCCTTTAATCGAGCAACTCGACCCCGGGACTTATTCTTTTGTAAGCCCTGTACTTATTCTATCGGTCTCTTTTGCCGAACCGCTAAGTGACGGAGACATAAACACACCAGCATCGGTTGTCAAGCAATGCTAGGGGGACAAACACAGACACATAAACATACACGCACACATATATACATATATACATACATATATACGACAGGCTTCTTTCAGTTTCCGTCTACCAAATCCACTCACAAGGCTTTGGTCGACCCGAGGCTATAGTAGAAAACACTTGCCCAAGATGCCACGCAGTGGGACTGAACCCGGGACTATGTGGTTGGTAAGCAAGCTACTTACCACTCAGCCACTCCTGCGCCTATTATGTCGACTATCATGCATGTTCCTTTTTGTATTCACCACAATAACGTCCCTAAGTCCATGTTGGTGTTATGCCCAGGGTACCATATGTTTGCTTTCGTACATAATGTTGTTCTAGAGAATGCTCAAGAAAGCATAAGGAAATTATGTGTTTGTAAAAATACTGTCTGCTGACTCTTTCGCCACAACTTTCTGTCACTTTTTCCTCCTGCATCTCGCAGCTCACCTGCGACGGACCGGCGTCCCGTCTAGGTGGGGAACCTATACGCCAAGGAAACAGGGAAACCGGCCCCAATGAGCCAGGCGTGGCTCGAGAAGGAACAAACAACATATGTCTCTATCTATCTATCTATCTATCTATCTATCTATCTATCTATTTGTCTATCTATCTATCTATCTATCTATCTATCTATCTATCTATCTATCTATCTATCTATCTATCTATCTATCTATCTATCTATCTATTTTTCTCTCCTTTTTCTCTCTCCTTGTTTCTCTCCTTGTTTTTTTTATGTGTATCTTTCTGTCGAAGAGCGTAGGCTCGAAACATAAAAGACTTTTTCCATTTCTATTCCTGAGCGCTATACTAATACATTTGTTTGTTTGTACTCCACCTGCCTTCGTCTTTTGTTTATTTTCGTAAATTTTCCCGTTATCTATCTATCTATCTATCTATCTATCTATCTATCTATCTATCTATCTATCTATCTATCTATCTATCTATCTATCTATCTATCTATCCCTCAACCGGGAAGGCAAGGCAGTCTTCATCGTACTGGTGGCTATGGTGAAAGAATGTGTGTGGTGGAATGTGTGAAAGGTGGGTGAATGTAGCAAAGATGGTGCGTGCGAGTGACGAAACCACTTTGAGCATGATCCTGTAAATCGTAAAAGAGAGAGAGAGAGCACTTTGCTCTCCTGTGTTTATTTTCCTCCCTGCTTGAGGTTACCGTGGTCTTTTCTGTGGGCTTTTCTTTCCACGAATGAATCTAATCTTGTTTGTTACTTTAAAAAAAAAATTTTTTGTTTCTGTGATACACGATCCCTTTTGATCGCTTTTTTTCTTCGATCCCTTTTGATCGAAATTTTATATTTGTTTACTTTTCATTTCTTCTTCTTCCTTTTCCATCTCCGAAAAGAAAAGCTCTACATTTGTAATTGTCCCCTCTGTGTCAAGCCCTGTGTGGCCAATAAAGAACGTTATCTATCTATCTATCTATCTATCTATCTATCTATCTATCTATCTATCTATCTATCTATCTATCTATCTATCTATCTATCTATCTATCTATCTATCTATATATCAATCAATCTATCTATCTCGCCTAAATATACACACATATGTATGCACATATATATACATTTAAATGTGCATATGCTGTCATTTGCTCTACTAAAAATAACAGATCAATTCCGAACTCCACTGCTCAGTCTAAAAATGGATACATCGGATAAAGTTATCCGGAGCAGACTTTCCATGGAACATAGACGGGATAGATATATCTGGAACGGCTCATAAATTCGTAGACACAGATAATGATCTGTGTCGGTAATAATCAATCTTTAGGAAAGCGATAGATAACTTTAGTGAAAGAGATAGATAACTTTAATCGCTGTAAGGAGTGTAGAATAATGCATTTAGTTAGTGTTCATTTGTTAAGTTATGACCACAGTGATAGCATCGCTTTTTATCTTGCTTTCACTCTCTGGCGATGACTAATAGCGTGAGACGTTGGATTCTACTTTGCTTATGGGAGATTGTCGAACTGGCCTTTGATCAGAGATCTGTTTCACTGATGGCTGACATGGGTGGAAACAACAAAGACAATGACGATGATGAAGATAATAATAATAATAATAATAATAATAATAATAATAATAATAATAATATGATGATGATGATGATGATGATGATGATGATGATGATGATAATAATAAAAATAATATTATTATTATTATTATTATTATTATTAATAATAATAATAATAATAATTATTATTATTATTATTATAATTATAATTATAACTATAATTATAATAATAATAATAATGAGGAGGAGGAGGAGAAGATGGAGAAGAATGAGATAAAGAAGAAAGTGATGAAGAAGAAGAAAGAGAAGAAGAAATAGAAGAAGAAGAAAGAGGCGAAGAAGAAGAAGAAAGAGAAGAAGTAGAAGAAGAAGAAAGAGGAGAAGAAGAAGAAAGAAAAAATAATAAGACGAAAAAGATGAAGAAGAAGAAAGAGATAAAGAAGAAGAAAAAGAAGAAGAAGAAGAAGAAGAAGAAGAAGAAGAAGAAGAAGAAGAAGAAAGAGATCAAGAAGAAGAAAGAGATCAAGAAGAAACAGAGGAAGAAGGTGAACAAGAAGAAGAGGACGAAGACATGATAATCAACATTGGAAAGCAAGACTTAAATAAATTCAGTGACAGATGAAAAATCTTAAAGAAAGATGAGGAGAGACGAAAATAAAGCCAGATTAACCATGAGAGATGGTCTTTCAGTTATTTAGTTGTAAGTGGGTGGGGTGAGAAAATTAGTTTAAAATTTTGGCGCAAAACAAGAAAATTGTGGAGAGCTGGTAAATCGATTACATCGATCCCAGTGCTTAGCTGGTACTTATTTTATCGACCCCCATAAAGATTAAAGGCAAAGTCGAGCCCGGCGGAATTTGAACTCAGGAAGTAAAGTTGAAAATATACCGCTGGGAATTTTTGTGGTGCAGTAACGATTCTGCCAATTTACAGACTTTTAGGGGTGAGCAAATCTTGTAACAGGGTAGGTAGGATTTCGCTATGTAGTTTTACAACGCAGCAACAATTACATGAATGACAGGTAAAGGATTGTGGTTGTGAGGAAGCGAGAAATAGAAGGTAAACTATTCATTGAACCCTGCCTTCTTTTTCTTATAACAAAAATATTAATGTAAAAACGATATGTAAATTTGTAATGTAGAGTTATAGGGGAAACTTATACACCTTGACTCATGTTAAAAAGACTCACTATTGTCTGTAATAACTAAGATGGTAAACGAAATACAGCTCGGCGTGGTAACGATTCTTATTTCTTTATTGTCCACAAGTGGCTAAACATAGAGGGGACAAACAAGGACAGACAAAGGGATTAAGTCGATTACATCGACCCTAGTGCGTAGCTGGTAGTTATTTAATCGACCCCGAAACGATGAAAGGCAAAGTCGACATCGGAGGAATTTGAACTCAGAACGTAAAGACAGACGAAATACTGCTAAGCATTTCTCTCGGCGTGCTAACGTTTCTTATTACTTTATTGCCGACAAGGGGCTAAACACAGAAGGGACAAACAAGGACAGACAAAGGGATTAAGTCGATTACATCGACCCCAGTGCGTAACTGGTACTTAATTTATCGACCGCGAAAGAATGAAAGGCTAAGGCGACCTCGGCGGAATTTGAACTCAGAACATAAAGACAGACGAAATACCTATTTCTTTACTACCCACAAGGGGCTAAACACAGAGAGGACAAACAAGGACAGACAAACAGATTAAATGGATTACATCGACCTCAGTGCGTAACTGGTACTTAATTTATCGACCCCGAAATGAAGAAAGGCAAAGTCGACGTCGGCGGAATTTGAACTCAGAACTCAGAAATACTGCTAAGCATTTCGCTCGGCGTGCTAACGTTACTGCCAGCTCGCCGCCTTTACTGCTAATATATATTACTGTTTATTTTTAAATTTAGAAACAGATGATTACTATTGATAGCAGTAACAATATAAATATTCAAACGTAGGGAAAAATGCATAAAAGATTTCTCAAGAAATGCGACCCAATTATAGATATGAAAAAAATATTGTGACTAATTTAAATATTTGAAATTTCAATTGATAATTAACTGATTTGCATATTTTATTAGATATTAAATTGTTTAATGTTCTAAAAAGATATAGTACAGCACCTGAAACCAGTATACCAAATTTATTTAGCGAGCTACTTAGAAATCTTGAGGTATTTCATTTACCCATATTAAATATCATAGCAGAACTCGTTAGTTTTTGGCTATTTTCAGTTTTTGCAAAAAAACTATGTGTTCAAGAGTCTACTGTATAAATAATGAAAATTTCCTGAAGTATCATCACAAAAGTGTTTAGAAAAAACAATTATTATTAGCGATGGGAGCGGTATTTGTACCAAAGGGTAATCTTTATATCCAGCTAAACTAAGACATCTTCTTAGAACCCGAATACTACAGTATTAACCTCAAGAGGTCGTCTCACATAGGCGCATGGTGCATTAAAGAAGCGATATACATGGTAACTGAGAACAATAATCTGTTGTAGACTGAGGTTCAGTAGATTGAAATGGCATGAAAGAAAAGATAATAAAGTATTGGTGTTCCCAAAACGAAGGTGCACTTGCCTGTGTGTATTTGTGTTTGTGTGTGTGTGTGTGTGTGTGTGTGTGTGTGTGTGTGTGTGTGTGTGTGTGTGTGTGTGTGTGTGTATTAAACAATGTCTGCTTATATTAAGATTTTAGTATATCATTTGCGGAAAATTTGATCGACACATTAAGCAGGTCGAATGATTGATCCTGCAGAATCTGATTCGTTGGCTTTTCATATGTATATCATATTGTTACAGAAAGCTGAAGAAATCCTTTCAAAATTAATATTAGGAAAGCTCCCTTTATATTTGGAAATGAGTTAAAAATTTTTTTAGGAACGAACGACAAATGCACACCATTTCACGCCAAATGGAATATTAACCTTTTGGCAATTAGATATCGGGGGTAAAAATATAGCAAACTGAGTATAGGTTTCGATATAATAGACTGGACGCTTTGAAATCTGTGTGCCAAAATTGGAACAATCTGAAAATATTAAAAGAAGTCAAGGACAATAATATAACAGCGATTTCCAGAAATTTATTCTGACAGATAGAGCTGAAGAAGACCTTAAATAGAGAGGGTATATCATTAATGACATCACCTCTGGCGAAGAAAAACGTTTGGTAAACCTAGCGGATTGTTTGATTGGCCGGTTAATCAATCAATTGAATAGTTAATCAGTTAGCTAATTAACCGAATGACAAATAATTTATATAGCAACAGAACCAGTGCGTGTTATTACGATAAGCATAATGACCCTCCTAAGATATAACAAAATATATCTAAACACAGGTTTACTTCAAGAATCTTCCAAATTGAATGCAATTATGAAATGTTCTAAGTGATATTGCCAAATATGTGCTTATAGCATATTCCCAATTCTTAATTTAGAACTTTCTACTACAAATATTAAAGAGCTGGTAATAGAATCTTCAGTTCTATTGTACAGTCTACGTATCTGTTACAGAAAGCTTCATCTCAAATATCTGTCAGAAAGTTATTGTTTTTATTTCAACATAAACGAGATAACAATTCTTTGAAATCAATTAAAAGTCACTGGATTAGTTATTAATGTTGGCAAGTGACAAGTATAAAGAGAAAATATTTCTTATTATCGAAATGTATAATATAAACACAAAAGAAGATACGAGAACAAAAGTAAATATTTTACTAATTGACGTAAAATTTTCCCCAATGTTATTTTTATATTTTTATTATTATTATTCGACTATATGCATATGAGCCTGCATATATATGTGGGGAATTTTACATGTGAATGTACGCATAAGTCAGATTACGAGAGAAAATGATATGTGAAAAAAACTGCACTTCACTAAAAGCTTGTTCGTGTCAAAACCTGTAATGGAATGGTCGAGAAATTTGATGCTAATACATGTGCAGTGCAATATATTTTTTTACAGTCTGATGTAAATATGATATCAGAAAAAAGAATAAAATTATTTGTTGTAGCTGTTTTGTTAAACCATCATTTTAGATGTCATCAAAGCAGATATCCTCCAGACAACATTTAATAAGGATAACAAAAGAATTATAAAAGAAATAAAACAAAACGTTAAATTCAAAACAAAACAAATGGTATTCACTATTGTTGGAATGAAATAGAATAGGATCTTTTAAAAAAAAAAGAATTCTTTCAATAATGTATTTAGAAAAGAAATATTTCTACAATATTTAAATATCCCAAAGCGTAATGCAATAATTAGAAGAAAAACATACAAAGATAAATACAAAGGAAAGAATAATAATGTCAACATATTTCAATAATTGGATAAAAAATAAAACTATATAAATCTATTTTTTTAGACTCCCTCCGAAACATGTCATAGACTTGGTATGAAGATGCATCACATACAATAAGAACTGATGGAATAAGGATGTATGTGGGTGTAGAGGACTATGCTTCCCAATTAATATAATTGGAGAATTTTTTTTTCATGACATTTTATCATACAATTTAGGAATGTAGATTGTGATATACAGGAATTGTAGAAAAACATATTTGTGCCAACTTGGAAGAGATTTTGTTGGAATTAAATCAAAATTCAATTCCAAGAGAAGCATTCATTACAGTAAGCGTCTCTTTAAGTCTGCTGGTGGCAAACATTACGTATGTAAATATATTTTGGTTCCGAACGAAATAGATATTAAGATCATTCCCCTTCTTGTGTGCGTGTATATGTGTGTATGTATATATATTTTTTATTTATTTATCTAGTTTCAGCTCACAAGCTGTGGCCATGCTGGGGCACCGCCATTTGGTGTTGCTACATGATTTTACTTCACGAATGCTTTTTAGCAATTGCCATTTGGTGCATGAGAGAGTTCGATGCAGCTGCCCTCATCTGCACCTCCTGCAGGATACCTGACAAGAAGAGATCCAGTTTCATTTTAAAGACATCTGCATCCACCCCATGCAGGTCTCTTAGGTTCTTCGGGAGGATATTGAAGAGCTGTGGGCCTCGGAAGTCCAGGCTATCACAGTATCTTGTCCTACATCTTGATGGCAAATTTGGAGTCCTTAGCATTATGCAGTGGCGCCCAGTTCTGGCATTTGTGTAACTCTCGATGCCAAAGTTTGGGACAAGTCCTTCTAGGATCTTCCAGATGTATATTATGGCATACCTTTCTCGCCTACGCTCTAAGGAATAGTCTCAATCTCTTGAGTCTTTCCCAATAGCTTATATGCTGCACAGAGGCTATCTTCTTCGTGTAGCTTCGTTGGATCGCCTCAAGTTCTGTGATTAACTTGACACTAGATGGTGACCATAGCTGAGAGCAATAGTCAAAGTGGCTTAGGACAAGTGTCCTCCAGAGGACCATCATGGTTTCCTGGTCTCTTGTTCTGAAGGTTCTAAGAATCCATCCGGTCAGCCGCCTACATTTCATTGCCAATTTAGCACCATGCACATGAAAGTTGCATCATCACTCATGTAAATACCCAAGTCTCGCACTGATTGTGCCTCTGGGATTGCAGTCCCTCCAGGTCCAGTGTATTTATTGTGTATTGCATTTAGTTTTGCGTGCTGATAGCATAGAGCTTGAAACTTTTCAGCATTGAACTGCATGTTATTCTTTTCAGCCCACTTGTATATTTTGTCCAGCTCACATTGCAGGTGCTTAGTGTCTTCAGGGTTTTGTATTGCCTGTGAAACTTTTGTATCATCTGCATAACTTGTGATCGTGGCTCTCTGCGTGGCTGAGGGCATGTCTGAGAGGGCCATTATGAACAGTAGTGGTCCCAAAACAGTGCCTTGCGGAACACCGCTCACTATTTGCGTGTTAGTGGAAGTGGCCCCATTGGCTACTACTACCTGACTTCTATCCTTCAGAAAGTCATGAAGCCACTCTCCCAATTTTCCAACTATGCCAAGATTTATTCACAGAAATTCTAACTCTGTCTGTTTTTTTATGTTTTATTTATATTCTTTATAATATTAATGTAGAATATATGATATATGTATATAAATAATATAATATAGTAAAATGAAATGAAATATTGATGTCTATGAATAGATTGAAATATTGAATATAAAATATTAAGGGACTAGTATACTTTCTTGCATTAAAGCAGTCTTCAATATCCCAGGTTGTGACAGGACTGTTTCAACTATATATAATATATATACAGAGAGAGGACGAGAAGAGAGAGAGAGAGAGGAAGTGCGAGGAGAGGAGAGAGGAGAGGTAGGGAGAGGAGAGAGATGAAGGAGATGAGAGAGAGATGAGAGAGAGAGAGGAGGTCGTCATAGTAAGATTATGTTTCGACCGTGTGAAGCGTGGTTCTTGAGAAAAACACTTCATTCCACATTGCTCCAATCCACTCAGCTGGCTAAAATGGGTAATCCTACGACAGAAACCAGGAAATGTGCTGTACAGTATATATCATTAGAAAGGATCTTTATATCTTACAAAGGTAGAAATTTCGATTATCCTCACGTGATTGTTGTAATGCAAAAAATACATATATATATATATATATATATATATATATATATATATATATATATATATATATCTATATATATAGTCGGTTATGCGTTCATATTTAGACGTGTTCTATATTTTTTGATGAACAAATTTTCTTTATTTATTTGTATAGAAATTGTTTCTTTGTACTAATAAATGGTGAAAACTATGAAGTTTGGTTGCACATCTCTCTAAGTGTTCACTCAAAGGAATTGTCTGTATTACGGGAAATACAGATATTTCAAATGCATTTCAAATGTACCTCAAATTAATGTACTTTAAACTACTTTTACTTTATATTTGTACTTCTCCTTTTTAAGCTGACGGGGTGTGAATTAACGAAGATTTTCATTTCACTTTGCAACAGATCTAGCAGCTGCATATAGGTTTTCCAACGGATCGTAGTTGTATAGGTTTGGCAGGTTTTTTCACGTATCCGAATATTCTTTTGGATTTGCTCTTGCATTTGTCTATGTACATTTATTCAAGGCAGAAAACTCGTGGTCAACCAATCTAACTGGGATCTGTGTATCTTGTATCTGAATAAATAAAATTGGAACAGTTAGGATGGTTTAAATCGTAAGTGTTTAACTCAGCTAAATGTTAACAACATCAACAATCGAACAGAAAATGAAAAAATAACGATTGTAATATACGTTAAAGCAAGCTTCAGAAGATCGCTGAAGGGATTTCTGAAAAGTTTTATTTTAGCCATGGTTTAGTGACATTCAGATGTTTTTAGATATAAGACACGCAAATAAAGGAGAGAAGTAAGCAAATTATTAAAAAAAAGGTTTGCTGAAATTTTTGTATACATAAAATGTATTCACTTCATTAATTAGAATACATTACGATTGAAGGCGTTGAGATAGCAGAAACGTTAGCACGCCGGGCGGAAAAGTTATTTCGTCTGCTGTTACGTTCTGAGTTCTAATTCCACCGAGGTCTACTTTGCTTTTCATCCTTTCGGGGTCGATAAATTAAGTACCAGTTACGCACAGGGGTCGATGTAATCGACTTAATCCCTGTGTTTGTCCTTGTTTTTCCCCTCTGTGTTTAGCCCCTTGTGGGCAGTAAAGAAATAGGTATTTTGTCTGCCGTTATGTTCTGGGTTCAAATTCCACCGAGGTCGACGATGCCTTTCATTCTTTCGGGGTCGATAAATTAAGCATCAGTTACGCACTGGGGTCGTTATAATCGACTTAATCCGTTTGTCTGTCCTTGTTTGTCCCCTCTGTGTGCAGCCCCCTGTGGGTAGTAAAGAAATAGGTATTTCGTCTGCCGTTACGATCTGAGTTCAAATTCTACCGAGGTCAACTTTGCTTTTCATCCTTTCGGGGTCGATATATTAAGTACCAGTTACGCGCTGGGGTCGATGTAATCGACTTAATCTGTTTGCCTGTCCCTGTTTGTCCCTTCTATGTTTAGCTCCTTGTTTGCCATAAAGAAATAAGAATACGTTACGATTAAAATTGTGGAGGAAAGCACAACAGAGAGTAAAGAACATTTTGGTGGACAACGTCAAGGCATAAGCTGTAATTCCATAAAAGCTGCAAATGGTGAACAAACAATTCACAACAGACGGCTCCAGTGGTGTTTGAAACTTATCTTTGTAAAGGAATTGATTTGAAGCAACTATTTTCAAAGTTATATACTGGTATACTCTTCTGAAAAGTGATTTTAAGTATTTTCAAGTTTCACTTTGTGACATTTAGAAAATTAAAACTTTTAATGAACGCTACTTGGCAACAATGCCTATCATTCAATTACAATGCAGATGTAATAACGTATGTAATAGCTCTCTTTTCGGCCATTAAATTGTGAATTTCATCCTGCCAATAGCTCGTCGTTCTTCTCGTTTGTCTTTTCTCTCATTTCCACTTTCTCTGATTGCTAAAACTCATGCACAAGTCGATTTGAATATGATAAAAAAAACGATAAACAAAACAAAATAAAAAAACAAAAAACATATCTAATATAAATTGGTTCTCAGTGTCAAGCTTTCAATTAATACATGTGGTCTCATTTTCTAAATTAATGATATATAAAACCCAATATAAACCAAAACATAATATTATCATTAGTAGACCAAAAAAAAAAAAAACAATCCCACCTAACAACCTGGTTTAATATTTTCTCTAGGTCCATTACTTTACACACGCAAATATATAATTGTTCTACGTCATATAAAGAGTGTTAAGTATCAGTAATATTATCAAATCGATAAACGTTCTCCTTAGTTTTCTCGAGGTATATTCAATTTCCTGCTAATGCATAATTTACGGCACACGCAACTTGTTTGTTTTTCCTCTCAGCATAACTCTCCAAAATATTTGAATTAATAAAAACTGATCAGGATAAATATATTTCCAACATGGTTTTATAACTTTTATTCTTGTTTTTTTTTTTTTAAATTTCGTATGTAAATTTTTATTTTATCTTAACACCTGGAGAAGAAGAATCAGTTCATAAAAATCAATAAAGATATTGCACGTTTTCATCAGTTTTGCTAACTGTATAAACTGCTGTTCTGGTTGCATAATTCATTGTTGATACATTACAGTCAGAATTTTTTTTTTTTTTTAGAAGCACTCCGTCGGTTACAACGATGAGGGTTCCGGTTGATCCGAATCAACGGAACAGCCTACTCGTGAAATTAACGTGTAAGTGGCTGAGCACTCCACAGACACGTGTACCCTTAACGTAGTTCTCGGGGATATTCAGCGTGACACAGAGAGTGACAAGGCCGGCCCTTTCAAATACAGGTACAACAGAAACAGGAAGTAAGAGTGAGAGAAGTTGTGGTGAAAGAGTACAGCAGGGATCACCACCATCCCCCGCCGGAGCCTCGTGGAGCTTTTTTATGTGTTTTCGCTCAATAAACACTCACAACGCCCGGTCTGGGAATCGAAACCGCGATCCTATGACCGCGAATCCGCTGCCCTAACCACTGGGCCATTGCGTCTCCACAGTCAGAATATTATTCACTATAATAAAGCATAAACGCAATGATATCGAGACGTCATGTCGGAGAAGTAAATGAACAGAAGTAGAAATTCTACTTTGTAAAGTAGAGAGATCTAACAAATCTATTCTTTTGCTACAGACTATTCTTTTGCTATATCTTCAAATTTAAACTTATAAAGCCAAATCGCTTCTCTACGACGTTCAAATGAGTTTTAAAGAAATTTGATGCCATAAATCTGTGTGAAAGAAGTATCCAAGCATTAAACTATTGGATTTTGAATAGCCACTAGTCTCTCCTTATACAAGATCAACATTAAGTTTATATGACTCATTGCGAGGCGTACAGATATCCTGAGTGACCAACATGAGATCGATCTGGACGGTGAAACTAACTCGATGTTTTCTATTATACTACGTTATTGATAAATAACAAGTTACAACATGTTTCTATTAGTTTGTATTTCACAGTGCGTTTCCTTTGGACAGAAAACACAGTTGATATTCTATTATTCTTCTACCTGTTTCTGTCATTGGACTACAGCCATTTTGTGGCATTGTCATAAAGGGCTTGTTCAATCAAATCGACCCAAGTACTTATTTTTTGAAGTCAGATTACTTCTTACATCGATCGGTCAATTGAGCCGAACCGCTAAAGTAAAGTTACCTTCGTGAGTCACGTCGACTCACAAGATCCGATTTCTTGGTTACATGGCGTATATATTCCTTACTTACTTACACGGGGCGCCGATCCGTTGCAGGATTATTGATTTTTGCCAGCTGAGTGAAACGAAGTGTTTTGCTCAAGAGCACAACGCGTCGCCTTGTTCTTTTACATAATTCTGTCATTGGACTACAACCATTTTGTGGCATTGCCATAAAAGGCTTGCTCAATCAAATTGATCCGAGTACTTATTTTTTGTAGTCAAATTACTTCTTACATCGATCGGTTGAGCCGAACCGCTGAAGTAAAGTTACCTTCTCGAGTCCCGTCGACTCACAAGGGCCGGTTTCTTAATTACATGGCGTATATATACCCTACTTTGACGGGCCGCCGATCCGTCGCAGAATTACTCAGTTTTGCCAGCTGAGTGGACTGGAGTAACGTTAAACGAAGTGTTTTGCTCAAGAACACAACGCGTCGCCCGGTCTAGGAATCGAAACCACAATCTTACAATCATGAATCGAATACCCAAACCTCCAAGCCTCGTACCTCCACAGCAGAACTGCTAGGTTACAGAGACTTAAACAAAACAGCTCCGGTAGGATACAAGCACAATGAGATGCACACGCACATCCAAATATACATACACACATATGACGGGCTTCCCCATAGTTTCTGGCAATCAAATTCACTCATAAAGCAATGATCAGTTCGGGAATATGTAAAATAGGTTTAACCAAAGTGCCACTCAGGGGGAAGAAAACAGAAACCTCGTGTAGATCTTTTCGGTTTGAATGACAGTTTTTTAAAATAATGACCACGTAACTAAACACTTTTAAACTTCGTATACTGGTAGAATGTGTTTATAAAACATCTTTTTCTTTCTTGGCTTTATTGAAAAGATTCTATAGTTTGTAAGATATTTGTTTTTTTTCTTTTCTTCAATCTCTGCAATTTCAAGCAATCAATGACGTCTATTTTAGGTGAAAACATTCTGTGCCGTATGAATATGTCCCTCGTTTAAGAAACAGATTGGGTTTATTTACATTTGTAAAGAAAAAAAGATACCCTTCCCCCCACCCCTAACCCTAACCCTAATCCTAACTAACCCTAACTCTAACCCTAACCCTAAAATAGATTGAAATGCAATAGATCGATACTAGGGTCATAATTATGGGTGACAATTTCATATGACACCGCTAGAAAAAACTGCCATTCAAACCGAAAAGATCCACTCCGTGTTTATGACGCTAACTTATTAACAATAAGTTAAAGAAAACTCGTTCAAAACCTGTAAAAACGTTGAATTTAGATAAAGAATGTTCTTTTGGTTTATTTGATGATTATATGTTTTCAAAGTTATGACTGCAAATATGCAGACGTTTACAGGAAAGAAACTAGTAACTTAAATACGATACCAAACATGCAGTCATGAGTGTGCTTAAATTATTTTGCAAAACTCCCAACCACACACTAAAACGCTACACACACACACACACACACACGTAACATAGTAACACACCCCTCTACACATACATACATAACTTATTTCACTCCCTTAATCGTCAGCCATTTCACATTCTTTCCGCATATTTCCATCTAATTTCTCTCTTTTGATTATAAAG
Organism: Octopus sinensis; assembly: GCF_006345805.1. Taxonomy (NCBI): domain Eukaryota; kingdom Metazoa; phylum Mollusca; class Cephalopoda; order Octopoda; family Octopodidae; genus Octopus; species Octopus sinensis. The sequence goes on along the minus strand of NW_021831943.1, from coordinate 13,439 downwards.
TGCCAGTACAGTCGTCTGTTTTGTTCGTTTAATTGCCGTGCAGTAATTCGCATAACGTTCTTATTCCTTTCTTCGGGAGGAGTAACGTCAATCCTTAAATATTAACAAAAATGAAGTCGATTAAGATGATTATTTTGAACTTGTAGAAAACACACGAAGTGTCGAAAAATTCTTCATTCAATAACAGTCGCACTCTTCTTATTATTCCTTAATGATAATAATAATAATAATACTAATAATAATGATAATAATAATAATAATAATAATAATAATTATAATAATAATAATAATAATAATGATAATAATAATAATAATAATCCCTTTTACTATAGGTACAAGGCGGGGTTAGTCGATTTTATAATTCAATAGTTTTATTTGTGTCTCTCTTCACCCCTTTCCTCTGTCACATGCCTTTGGTCCGTATATTTTTATGGCCTACCAATGTATACAATACGTTTGTCTGCCCTATGTGAAGAGGAAGAACATTCGGCAAAAAATGGAAACAGAATTGAAAGATGATAATAACAACAACAACAACAACAACAACAACACAACAACAACAACAATAATAATAATAATAATAATAATAATAATAAATAATGGTCGCTCCCATCAATTCCGACATATGAATATTTAAAGGAGAGGATTTTTTTAAAAAAGGGAGAAAAAGAGAAAACTGTTAAAAATGAAAGAACAGAAGAAGCCGCATCTATTTGCGATGGATGCGCGAATAATTTGAGTCCAGGTATGAATTTTGCCATGAAGTCACAATGAAGACACTGATGAGTTTGATTGTGCCTAAGATTGGACAAATGTGTCTGTTATGTAATTTATCTTTATATATAAAAGTGAAGTTGTGTGTCTGTCCCCTACGATTTAGATTCCTAGCTACTCCCACATTTTGCGGTGCAGTTTAACCAAAAGCGGGTATCTTATAGTCGTGATTCATATCGAGCCCTTCTGGGTATTAGCGCGCGTCTACGATGAGTCTACGATTTAAAAAAAAATTACCATCATTTGTTTTCATTTTAATGCATTTTTTCGCTATTATATAAGGGAAGTAACTCTCTAAAAATGTCTACGATGAGTCAACGATTTAAAAAAAAATTTACCATCATTTTTGTTCCATTTTTAATGCATTTTTTTGCTATTTTTTGGCTATAACTCTCTAAAAATGCTTATATAGTTATTTCCCTTACAAACCCGAGCAACGCCGGGTGATACTGCTAGTTATATATAAATAATGTGTCTGTTATATAATTATATAATGCATGATATAATTCTTTTATTGTTCAGTTTATTCAACTCAAATTGTTTTGATGCATCATGACACATTTTACAACATGCAGATCGATCTAGGAAATGATTTGTTAAGTTGAAATGTAGGGATTTCAGAGATTGCTTCTACTTAACCGTATACCTAAAGACAAGTCTTCCTTTACCGCGCTATCCCCCTACTTGTTGGCCATACAATAGTATTTTTGGAATGCGACCATCTTCCATTCGAACAACATGTCCTATCCTGAACAAAAATCAGGTGAAACTACAGCGAGAGATGGCAAGCTGTAATAGCCATCCGTAATAACTACGAAGTGAATCAGAATAAAAATGTACTACTACGAGAGAAAAAAATAGACGTAGGCATAGAAGGCCAACCCATTTCAAAACAGATACTAAAATGATGAAATTGAAATACCAAGCAGACAACAAACTGCAGGATAATAGTGCGTGGGATATTTTAGAATATCGTGTCAGATACAAAAATCATTCCAGAAAAGGGAATAAGAAAGGTAAGCCAAAACTTGCTTCCCGTCTGACTGAAGACTTGCGGCAACGCATATTTACTCTAAAACATCGGTTTCCAAACATTTTCGGGTTTACTTTTCTTATTCCCTTTTCTGGAAGATTTTTGTATCTGAAACGATATTCTAAAATTTAAATATATAATATATATATATATATATATATATATATATATATATATATATATATATATAGCGCAGGAGTTGCTGTGTGGTAAGTAGCTTGCTTACCAACCACATGGTTCCGGGTTCAGTCCCACTGCGTGGCATCTTGGGCAAGTGTCTTCTGCTATAGCCCCGGGCCGACCAATGCCTTGTGAGTGGATTTGGTAGACGGAAACTGAAAGAAGCCCGTCGTATATATGTATATATATGTATGCGTGTGTATATGTTTGTGTGTCTGTGTTTGTCCCCCTAGCATTGCTTGACAACCTATGCTGGTGTGTTTACATCCCCGTCACTTAGCGGTTCGGCAAAAGAGGCTGATACAATAAGTACTGGGCTTACAAAGAATAAGTCCCAGGGTCGATTTGCACGACTAAAGGCGGTGCTCCAGCATGGCCGCAGTCAAATGACTGAAACAAGTAAAAGAGTATATATATTTATATGTATGCATGCATGTATGTTTATATGTATGTATGCATGTATGTATGTATGTATGTATGTATGTATGCATGTATGTATGTATGCATGTATGTATGTATGTATGTATGTATGTATGTATGTATACATGCAGGACGTAAAAAATCGTGAATAAAATGATAAGCGAGAACACAAAAAGACAAAGACGTGGAAAACCAACTTTTTTCCGACAACAAACGAAACAAATAGAGAAACGAGACAGGCAACATAAAGAACAATCCCTTCATCAGTTGTTAAGCCATATATATATATATATAATATATATATATATGTGTGCGTGTGTGTATATATATATATATATATATATATATATATATATATATATACATGTATATATGTATGTATATGTATGTATGTATATATGCATTTATATATATATATAATATATATATATATATATATATATATATATTATATATATATATATACACGAAGGGTTTCTCTAATTTTCCATCTCCCAAATCGACTCACAAGACTTCGGTCGGCCCGTGGCTATAAGACACTTGCAGAAGGTCTCACCGAGTGGGACTGAACCCTGAACCATGTACTTGGGAAGCAAACTTCTTGCCACACAGCCACGTGCATATACATACATACATATGTATATACATACATATGTGCATACATACATACATACATACATACATATATATATATATATACATCCATCCATACATATATACATCCATCCATCCATCCATCAATATATATATATACTTTTGCATATTTGAGAAAAGTTGCTGGAAATCAAATTAAGGCTGAAATATTTAATTTATTCTTGTCTTGTGCCTAGTCATCAACTCAACAACTTATCATTATTAAACGAAACTATTGAAAATTCGTGGAAATTATCCAAAATAATTTCCATGCTAGGAAACATGGGAATGCTAAAAAATATATACACAAATAAAAATTACGAAAAATATTTTAAAATAAAATATAAACACATTTTATACATGCTATTCTGTGGACACAAATTCACAAAATCGGTAAATTTTGTTGATCAATTAATTACGGTGAAAACGTATGATTCTGGAAGACTATTTAATCGACAACCATTCTTATAGCTTATTAGAGAGATCAGCAGATATTAAATTAATTTAACTGTCTTGATTGTTGACACCTGATAATTGAAGAATCGACTGCAATCTATTACCGAAAGTCAGTCATAGTTAACCCTACTTAAATACTTATTATTACTCAGGTAACAAAACAGTTACATTCCTGCTATTGTCGTAGACTTTGTGAATAAGCCATTAGCGGAAATTAAAATTATCGATCAATATCCAGCTGATAGTAAGCCATGCTGATAAGAGCTAATTTTTAACACGTGTGTTACTCTCGGGGGAAATATATTTTCCTTGGATAAAAATCAATAGACGAAGAAAAACAGTGCTCGTAATTGTGACCCCTACCCCTCATTTTAACACAACAAAAAACACACAAAGGAGAAAAGAAGTCAGTATATAGTCATTCAAACCTGCGAGAAATAGCAATCAAATCGCTGACAAATCACACCTTCTCATGATAAAGAAAAGGAGGACGCATTGGACAGAGTAGGCACTGATGTATAAAAAATAGTGGTTAGGTGCTAACCTGAGGAAAAACCACAGCATCCCCTCAGCGATCAGCATGGTATATGTTACTTATCGTCACCAAACCACTAGTAATACAGGTAATATTTTTATACCCACTGAACCTGCACTTGCTTATTAATGTCTAAACAAAGAAGGCTTAAACATAATAGCCAATTTGATTCTTAGTGGTGCATTCTTCCTTTCTCTGAGAAAACGTAAAACCCATGTCAATATAATTCTTTTTGTTTTTAGATACTAAAATCATTTTTAAAAACATTAATCAAAGTAATATTAAATAAAGAAAGTATTATTGCTTTGAAGTTTTCTTCAAACTCTTCGCCAGTTAGTAAATATACATCCTCAAATAAAGCTCTATGGTTAAGAACTTCGATTTGCAAACAAACGGTTTGGGATACCACCCCACTTTAGAGCAACTTAGACAAAGTATTTTCTACTATCGCTTGGAGTTAACCAAACCCTTGAGTGGTATTTGGTAGACTTGATGGACGCAGTTAGTGAGAAAGCCCATCATGTATAATATATAAATATACATATATATATATATATAATATATATGTATATATATATATATAAATATATATATATATAATATATGTATATATATATAAATATATATATATATATAAATATATATATATATATATAATATATATATATATATATGTATATATATATATATATACAAATATTAAATGAAATAGAAAAATATAATTGACAAACTAAAAATATATTTACATTATACTATAATATTATATACTATAAAAATATAACGTAACGACAGATTTAAAAAGGAACACACATAAAGCCAACAATCTGTTTCGACTCATTTACACTAGTGAATTTAGAAAAATTCCCATCTATGTATTCAAGCCTCTTAAGGGCCTTGGTTAAAAAACAGACGAAATTCCATGTAAGGACTGCCAAATTGCAAAAATACTGGTTCAAAAATACCTAAGTTTAGAAGCGAGAGCATTAATAATTCAAATATTTAATAAATACAGTAAAAAGAACAACAAAATTCAAATAGATAAAATAATTAAGGAAAGAAAATTTACAAGTCATAAAATGTTCTTATGGATCTCCAATAATATTAATCGAAAAGTATTTTAATCGAAAATAATCACTGGCCATTTTATAATATAATATCAATACCTATATAATATGTAATATATTTAAAATTTATGGTGGAGTAGGAAATATATTTTATTTAAAATTACAATATATTATGACGAAAAAAGATAAATAAATAAGGATTTCTTTAATTCTGCTACTAAATTCAATAAAAAATACCTTAATCGATAATTCATTCTCCCAATATTTTACTACCAAATATATCGATGTTAAACAGATGTTACGATTATTATAAAACCATACCAATTTTTAGACTATGATAATAATGATAATAATAATAATAGCAATAATAATAGCAATAATAATAGCAATAATAATAATAATAATAATCATAATAATAATAATAATAATAATAATAATAATAATAATAATAATAATAATAATAATAATATACGTATATATATGGTGCTATTAAGTTAGACATGGCCTGGACCAATCTCTGGTCGAAACATATCTAAGTTTTATCTATCTAAGTTTTATATGGATATAACTATGTAAACACATAGAAACAAGTCACAGAAATAAGCCCTGTGGTACCTATATGTCGCGAGCAGACACGGGCATAATTTCGGCTGTTCCAGCATTCACCCATTAGAGCATGGAAGACATGGTAGCTGTTGCGGATAGAAGAATGCATCAGCAACGTGAATTGAATTACATTTTCCCAGGCATAACGCGCCGTCCGATCTCAGAATCGATCTCATGATCGTGAGCTCAATATCGAACTCAACAGGAATCAGTTTCAGTTTGTTACTGAATGTCAGCATAATTAACCTGATTATTAAACACGTATTATTACTCATAATGCGACGTTACTGAGCCAGTATAGTTATTGTTAAATTTTCTGAAAACAGTTCGTTATTGTTACCCTAGCAATACAGATAATGTAAGATTTCATGGTATTGTAGGTCCTAACACATCTCATTTGTAAGAGTATGTGGAGAATTATGAGAAACAGCAGGATAGCTTGTCGATAAATCAATATAGCTGTGCCAGGCTTTACCAACCATTATAAATTATACATACGATACGAAGTTTCGATTCGACATTAAGAAAATAAAGCAGAAATAATACACGCAAAAAGGATGAAGGGTATAAGAAGAAAACTTGAAGAAGAAGCTGAAGTCGCAAATATATTCATAAGAATGAATGGTGCCGAGATGATTCAGTTGAACGTACCGTGTGATAAGTCTTTCGATGTCTCATACATATATACATTACACATACACGCATGCATATATATATATATATATATATATATATATATATATATATATATATATATATATATATATATATATATATATATATATATATATATAGGGAGAATTCACAAAAAAATAACAAAAGACAAAGACAGGTGGTGTAGACAACAAACAGAAGTATTAGTATAACGCTCGGGAAGTTAAAAAGTCTTTAACGTTTCGAGTCTACGCTCTTCCACAGAAAGGAACACGGAAAGAAACAAGGAGAGAAAATAAAGAATGTGCAGTGGCTAGCGATATACCATGCATATATATATATATATCATATAGAGAGATATATACACGCCCGCGCGCCCCAACATAATATGTGCCTGTCCTTAAATATCTCAATCGTATAACGTGGAGAAAAACTTAAATCCTGGTCGAAAAGTTGGGTCCTATTGGGAGTTATAAAAAGACCAGGAATCTGACGCGCTCACTGTCGTTCTCATTTGGCATTCACCTCAGTTCTGCCAGCTAGAACTAAAACATTTGAACTGTTCACCGTTGTATGTAACAGATTCTTGGTTATCATCGAAGCTGTATATAAATTAATGTTATCATAGCTGGTATATTGTCCGTTTCTGTTTACTAAGATTATTACTAGTAGATACTTTCATTGAACCGACCAGAATACTTGGTAGTATGTTTCTATGCTGTGATTACTAGTCCTGCCATTCTAGGCTGCACTCTCAATGATTATTAATAAGCTTCACCACGGGGACCTTTCTAAGCAGTGTCACTGGTTAATACAGCATCCGTTTAAGACTGTATGGTGAGAAAAGTGTTTGTTGAAGAAATGGTCTGACTTGATGACTCATCCGAACAGTGGTGATCTAGGTTCGTCTTTTGATGAGAGTGTGTCTGAGTGAAAGAACAAGAACGGGTCGTGGGGTCCTTTTCATAGGTTCGAAATAAGATGGCCTAAGTAACCTTGTTGATGCCGGTATATGTTAATCGGTTGTAGACAAAAGCAGTTTGATAGTTTGTTGTAACTACATTCGAGTGACTAGAATACCAGGAATATATAGCAATATGAAGCGTTTCCTCCAAGAACATCCTAATTTGCTGTGTGTGTTTATATTGCTAACGCATTCCAGTTGCTAACTAGTTGCCATTACAACAGAAAATCTATTACTTTTATGTTGCAGTTGTTATTAAAGTTCACTTGTTCTTATGTTGCTAAGGCTTCTTAGTTGCTATGGCAGTTAATTAACGCCTTCAGCCCAATTTATTATTGAGTAATATTGAATTTCTATGAATATCAAATTGATTTTTTTTTTAAGTACATGAAAGATCAGTGCCATATAGTATAATAATTTTATGACTGCCCTGCCACGTTTAGAACGAAAAGCGTACGTTATGACAGCATCAATGTGTATTGGTATTTGCAATATATCGGAACACAGTAGAAATTGAACCGTGAGTCTGATGTGCTGTCAGGTCGTGTGATATTGATTATTATTCAGTCATTATGTCTATTTCGAATCGTTTCGTTTCTAATAGGATTCTTCGTCCATAACAAGCCATTCATCAATTTCTGAAAGGCTGCTACAGCCATCAATTCTCATAAACGCTATTTAATGTCAGTTTACTGTGAGGGCACCAGATATTAAGTTAATTTAACTGTCCGGATTGTTGACGTCTGATAATTGGGGAATCAGCTTCAATTTGTTACCGAAAGTCAGCCATAGTTAACCTGTTTAAATACCTATTATTACTGACTCACGTAACAAAACTATAACTGTATAGACTAAATTAAAAGTAGCGATGTCAACAATGATAATAGTATGTTTTAAGCCAAGATTTGAAAATGCCAAAAATACGTATAATTTCAAAGGGGGGAATTACATCAATGCAAGGAAGTCAAAGTATTTTCTTCAGATGGGACATTAATTATGAAATAACAGGAATTTTCTTCAGAAATATCAATGTTAAGTGCAAAGTGCAGAAACAGGCTTCTTCTCGTATATTTTTTTAAAAAGCAGTTGTCGAATTGATATATACTCCCTGCCTATAAATTCATGGTAGAGCCCAACACCTACCTACTTGACCATGTACCTTGACTGCCGAAACGGTGCAAGTCTTAAAATACTGCAGACTACAGTCTGTTTCTGCCTACTATGCAATTTATGATGTAATACTACATATCTTTCGTTACAACCGAATCACCAGATTTATTCGGAATTTGTATATATACTCTAGACTCTATTCAGATATATATAATACCAAGAGACAATCGGGGTGGGGGGCGAAACTATGTTTAGTCCCTGATAGAAAGTTGGACGAGTATGGATATTTACTAGTAGTTTTAAAGTAAGCTGTTACGTAGTCTTATTTATACATGCGTACATACATACATATATGTATATGTGTGTATATGTGTTTGTATATATATATATATATATTATAGATATATATATATGTATGTGTATACATCTCTATATGTATATGAACATATACGAATAGGTGTGTGTGTATGCACGTGAATATATATTGCATACGGATGTATAAAGTGCGGGTATATGCTCGTAATACATACATGCATATTTAGGTGCATATGTATATAGATATATATATATATTATATATATATATTATATATATATTATAGGTGCATATGTATATATATATGATGTGTGTTTATGTATGTATATATATATGATTGTATTTCAATAACAGTAGGAACACCCTCTCACCTTCCCCCTCACACTCTCACCCCGTTTCTCTCTCCTCTTTTTTCCCTTTTTCTCTCTCTTGTTTGCGGTTCCTTTGACCCTAGAAACCTCCTCGCTATTAGGGCAATACGAAAGACTTTCACTCTCTGTTGATATACAGAAATTATTGGAAGCATTCTGTGAAGCTTCTCACGACACCATTTTCTTATTCCCATAGCTGCTTCTAAATCAACGTTCTTGTTTATTCCTTTATATTTTCCTTATTTATTAAACCATTCATTTTTAATTATCAAACTTAAACATCTTTAATTTCATCGGCGCTAAAATTTCTATTACTTCATTTTGTAAACATGAAATCCAAGCCCCTTAATTTTTCTTAAGAAACGCTCTGTTGCTGCCATGTTATAAAAGCCATAATTTCTTTAATTTTTTCTTTTTGTTTGACTTTAGTACAATGATTTTTGTTGTTTTTTGGAGAGCGAGGAATCAAACACAGTGTAAACAATCCCAATTTTTTCGCACGAAATCTGAATTTGGCCTCTTTCTCTTTCAAACGCATACACACATACGTTCGGATACATTCATATATATCCGAACATATGAACGTCTACATACGTGTATATACACACATATATATATATATATATATGCACATATACACATACATCTCTTTTTTTTCTCTCTGTCTCCCACTCTCTTTATATATACATATATATATATATACATATATACATATACATATTTATCTGCAAATGTAAATAAATATGTATATTATTTATGTATACATATATAATGTATGTATATATGTATGTGTATATCTGTATATATAAATATATAGGAATGTGATAGATCGCTAGCCACTACACATTCTTTATTTTCTGTCCTTGTTTCTTTCTGTGTTCCTTTCTGTGGAAGAGCGTAGGTTCGAAACGTTAAAGACTTTTCACTTCCCGAGCGTTATACTAATACATCTGTTTGTTGTGCACACCACCTGTCATCGTCATTTTTGTGAATTCTCCTTATATATGTATATACATGTATAAACAGAGATGTATGTATATATAATATATATATATATAATTATATATATATATAATTATATCTATATATACACATATACATATAATATATATATATATATGTGTTGTGTGTGTTTGTGTAGACGCTTATGTTATTACATCGAAAATGCTTCAGACTTTCTGCATCGTTTGTATGCATGAAACGTTTGCTCATCTTCCTATCACCCACAACTCATCAGTGGGGGCAAAAAAAATAGGCATTTATAAACATACTCCAAATCGATTTCTTTTGTTAAAAATGACACGTTCCCCCGATTCACAGCATCAAGCACCTAACCAAACAAACAAACAAACAAACAAGCAGACAAACAAACAAACAAAAGATGCCTTGATAAGCTAAATATTATTCTACACTTATAGATTCTCCATTAGCTTTTACATAGCGTGGCCCTAGTTTCTAATAAAGACATTATGGGCTTCTCTTTTCAATACATTATTTGCTTTACTTGGGAACTCTGTTAGCTCGCTGATCGATGTTATTGATCTTCGAATGAATGGTACACTTGGCGCTCGTCATTTTTGCTTTTCTTTTTTTTTATCTCGGCATCTGTACTCTTTGTTTAGTTATTGAGTGAGCGATTTAACCTTTCGCATTCAACTTCACCACGTTTCGTTCTTTATTCAAAGTATTTTATGTTTAAGCAAACTGAATGAAAAGAAAACTGAAATAATAATGATAATAATAATGATAATGATGATAATAATAATGATGACACTATAAATAAAACAAAAACTGCAAGGAATGTAGAGAAGAAAGAACGGTCTCATCATTGATTCGGTAACATTTCATTCATAAAAGAACCCCAGCGCGCATACACACACGCACACATCTCCAGAGTCGCACAATCTACGTGATAATGCGTAATAATTATGTGTGTGTGTGTGTTTGTATGTGTGTATGGGTGTGCGTGTGTGTTTGTGTACATAAATAAATATATAAGTGTAAATAAATAAACAAATAAATATTTATATATTTATCTCAAAGGCGGGCACAAGCTTATTTAGAAATTTGGCAACTTTGGAATTGAAAAATAGATGTATATATAAACTTAAGCCTACGATATCCTAATTGAAATAAACACATTTAGATATATGTATTGAAGCGTATGTTAACCGAAACTGTAAAACGAAAATAGAGTGTTTGCGCGTTGTCTTCCAAAATATTAAACACATTAATCTATATCAAATTTTTTGCCAATGACTTTTGATTCGGAGTGTGTTATTTAAATGACACTTCAAAATCAGTAGTTGCACATATTATTGCATAATACTGCAAGATTGATGAGATGGAATTTAGATGAAACACTTGTCAATTTGTGTACATAAATACATACATACGTACGTCCGTACACACATGCATTTATATATATATATGTATATGCACACACATACACACGCACACATATATGCATGTATGTCTCTCTCTCTCTCTCTCTCTTTCTCTCTCTCTCTCTCTCTCTCTCTCTCTCTCTATATATATATATAATATATATAATATATTATAAGTTCGGCAAAAATTTAGATTCATATGATGGTACTTAAGTTAAAGGCACCAGAATTTGGTATGGTATTATCCATATAAATCAAATGGGGTGATTATAATCAAAATAAGCAACAAGGATATCCAAGGTGTGGTAGTACAATCGTTTCATGCTACTTCATTTAATTAAACAATGTAAGTATTACATCAGTTTTAAAATGTAGAGCACTCTTCAGCCACATATGGAATTTTTAAAATTAAATTGACAACGTTCATTTTTATATGAAATAAGTATAGAAATTGAATAAATATAAAACTGAACATTGTCAATTTAATTTTAAAAATTCCATATGTGGCTGAAGAGTTCTCTACATTTTAAAACTGATGTAATACTTACATTGTTTAATTAAATGAAGTAGCATGAAAGGATTGTACTACATTATCTTTGGATATCTTTGTTGCTTATTTTGATTATATATAATAATAATAAAATAATAATAATAATAATAATAATAATAATTATAATATAATAATAATAATAATAATATAATAATAATAATAAAATAAAAAAATAATAATAATAACAACAACAACAACAACAACAACAATAAAAATAGTTCGAAATTCCCCCAAGACACCTGATGAAGGATTGAGGGTATATCAGTTGAAACGTTGTGTTCACAACAAACAAGACGAGGACAAATATTCGTCAAATGTAAATAATGTAAAAAAGAGAAATATTGTGTTAAATATGGCGCCTCAAAAGGCAAAGTGGTGTTTACTGAGATGCAAGAAGAAGTAGGCGGAGGGGGAGAGGAAGAAGGTAGAAGAGGGGGAAGAGGGGGAAGAGGATAAGGATGATTATGATGGTGAGGAGAAGCAGTTGGACGGATTGAACATAATAATAGCTTGTGGTTGCTTACAAATGTTTTCATTTGTTTTTATATATTAGATTTCGTGTGACGAGTCAACGATTTTCTGGGTCGGGCTGGTTGCATTTCGAGGGATGGTACACTCTCTGTAACATATTGCAAATACTGAGGCAGACTATCTTTAGAGAGAAAGATAACAAACAAGTAAGAGATATATGGAAACGAGAGAGAGAGAGAGAGAGAGAGAGAGAGAGGAGGTTGAGGAGGAGGAGAGATAGATAGATAGATAAAAGAAAAGGAGTGAGGGAGACAGAGATCGAAAACTGGAACTTACTTTTGAAGGTGATGGAACTGTTACTGGCACTACAGCTTTTATACACCACAAAAATATAAGGTTTTATATGTTAATGCACACTTACATACATACATATATACATACATACATATCACTTGTCTATATACATTTCACTTGAAATAACTACGAAATAGGCGTAGGAGTGGCTGTGTGGTAAGTAGCTTGCTTACCAACCACATGGTTCCGGGTTCAGTCCCACTGTGTGGCTCCTTGAGCAACTATCTTCTTCTATAGCTTCGGGTCGACCAAAGCCTTGTGAGTGGATTTAGTAGACGGAAACTGAAAGAAACCTGTCGTATATATGTATATATATATATATATGTATGTGTGTGTGTGTGCGTGTGTGTGTGTGTGTTTGTTTGTATGTCTGTATTTGTCTCCCCCAACATCGCTCGACAACCGATGCTGGTGTGTTTACATCCCCGTAACTTAGCGGTTCGGCAAAAAGAGACCGATACAATATACTAGGCTTACAAAGAAAAAGTCCTGAGATCGATTTGCTCGACTAAAGGCGGTGCTCCAGTATGGCCACAGTCAAATGACTGAAACAAGTAAAAGA